>NW_027442505.1:0-107514 GCF_048569485.1 Anomaloglossus baeobatrachus | reverse complement strand
CATGTAATTGCCAAGTCCAATGGACTGTGTTGCCTACGAGTTTCCATTGGATTGATAGGCCAGGTATTGTCTTTTGCTTTTGTTTGGCCATGTTGTGTGCGCAGTCACTAGGATTATGTGAATTAATGTAGAATCCGTTTCCCACTTCTCTGTGTTGGTGTAGTGGAAGCTGCTTTGCTTGGCTGCGAGAGGTTGTGGGTTTGACTCTGCGGCATGGCCCATGGACTTTGTATGGCTGCATGTAATCGCCTAGTTCAAAGGACTGTGTTGCCTATGAGTTTCCATTGGCCTGATAGGCCAGGTAATGTCTTTTGCTTTTGTTTGGCCATGTTGTGTGCGCATTCACTAGGATTATGTGAATTAATGTAGACGCAGCTTCCTACTTCTTTGTGTTGGTGTAGTTGTAGGCTCTTTGCTTGTTCTGCCAGAGGTTGTGGGTTTGACTCTGAGGCAAGGCCCATGGACTTTGTGAGGCTGCATGTAATTGCCTATTCCAATGGGCTATGTTGTCTATGAGTTTCCATTGGATTGATAGGCAAGGGACTGTCTTTAGCTTTTGTTTGGCCATGTTGTGTGCGCAGTCACTAGGATTATGTGAATTTATGTTGAGTCAGTTTCGCACTTCTCTGTGTTGGTGTAGTGGTGGGCTCTTTGCTTGGGCTGTAAGAGGTTGTGGGTTTGACTCTGAGGCAAGGCCCATGGACTTTGTATGGCTGCATGTAATTGCCTAGTCCAATGGATTGATAGGCCAGGTACTGTCTTTTGTTTTCGTTTGGCCATGTTTTGTGCGCAGTCACTAGGATTATGTGAGTTAATGTAGAGACAGTTTCACACTTCTCTGTGTTGCTGAAGTGGTAGGCTTTTTTGTTGGGCTGCGAGAGGTTGTGTAGAGTCAGTTTCACATTTCTCTGTGTTGGTGTAGTGGTAGGATCTTTGCTTGGGCTGCGAGAAGTTGTGGGTTTGACTCTGAGGCAAGGCCCATGGACTTTTTATGGCTGCATGTAATTGCCTAGTCCAATGGACTGTGTTGCCTATGAGTTTCCATTGGATTGATAGGCCAGGTATGGACTTTTGCTTTCGTTTGGCCATGTTGTGTGCGCAGTCACTAGGTTTATGTGAATTAATGTAGAGGCAGGTTCACATTTCTCTGTGTTGGTGTAGTGGTAGGCTCTTTGCTTGAGCTGCGAGAGGTTGTGAGTTCGACTTTGAGGCAAGGCCCATGGACTTTGTATGGCTGCATGTTATTGCCTAGTCCAATGGACTGTGTTGCCTATGAGTTTCCATTGGATTGATAAGCCAGGTACTGTCTTTTGCTTTTGTTTAGCCATGTTGTGTGCGCAGTCGGTAGGATTATGTGAATTAATGTAGAATCAGTTTCCCACTTCTCTGTATTGGTGTAGTGGTAGGCTCTTTGCTTGGGCTGCGAGAGGTTGTGGGTTTGACTCTGAAGCAAGGCCCATGGACTTTGTATGTCTCCATGTAATTGTCTAGTCCAATGGACTGTGTTGCCTATGAGTTTCCATTGGATTGATAGGCCAGGTACTGTCTTTTGCTTTTGTTTGGCCATGTTGTGTGCGCAGTCACTAGGATTATGTGAATTAATGTAGAGTCAGTTTCCAACTTCTCTGTGTTGGTTTAGTGGTAGGCTCTTTGCTTGTTCTCCAAGAGGTTGTGGGTTCGACTCTGAGGCAAGGCCCATGAACTTTGTATGGCTGCATGTATTTGCCTAGTCTAATGGACTGTGTTGCCTATGAGTTTCCATTGGATTGATAGGCCAGATAATGTCTTTTGCATTTGTTTCGCAATGTTGTGTGCACAGTCACTAGGATTATGTGAACTAATGTAAACTCAGTTTCCATCTTGTCTGTGTTGGTGTAGTGGTAGGCTCTTTGCTTGGGCTGCGACAAATTGTGGGTTTGACTCAGAGGCAAAGCCCATGGACTTTGTATGGCTGCATGTAATTGTTTAGTCCAATGGACTGTGTTGCCTATGAGTTTCCATTGGCTTGATAGGCCAGGTAATGTCTTTTGCTTTTGTTTGGCCATGTTGTGTGCGCAGTCTCTAGGAATATGTGAATTAATGTAGACTCACCTTCCTACTTTTTTGTGTTGGTGTAGTTGTAAGCTCTTTGCTTGTTCTGCCAGAGGTTGTGGGTTTGACTCTGAGGCAAGGCCCATGGACTTTGTATGGCTGCATGTAATTGCCTAGTCCAATGGACTATGTTGTATATGAGTTTCCATTGGATTGATAGGCCAGGGACTGTCTTTTGCTTTTGTTTGGCCATGTTGTGTGCGCAGTCACTAGGATTATGTGAATTAATGTAGAGTCGGTTTCCAACTTCTCTGTGTTGGTTTAGTGGTAGGCTCTTTGCTTGTTCTCCAAGAAGTTGTGGGTTCGACTCTGAGGCAAGGCCCATGAACTTTGTATGGCTGCATGTATTTGCCTAGTCTAATGGACTGTGTTGCCTATGAGTTTCCATTGGATTGATAGGCCAGGTATTGTCTTTTGTTTGGCCATGTTGTGTGCGCAGTCGGTAGGATTATGTGAATTAATGTAGAATCAGTTTCCCACTTATCTGTGTTGGTGTAGTGGTAGGCTCTTTGCTTGGCTGCGAGAGGTTGTGGGTTTGACTTTGAGGCAAGGCCCATGGACTTTGTATGTCTCCATGTAATTGTCTAGTTCAATGGACTGTGTTGCCTATGAGTTTCCATTGGCTTGATAGGCCAGGTAATGTCTTTTGCTTTTGTTTGGCCATGTTGTGTGCACATTCACTAGGATTATGTGAATTAATGTAGACGCAACTTCCTACTTCTTTGTGTTGGTGTAGTTGTAGGCTCTTTGCTTGTTCTGCCAGAGGTTGTGGGTTTGACTCTGAGGCAAGGCCCATGGACTTTGTATGGCTGCATGTAATTGCCAAGTCCAATGGACTGTGTTGCCTACGAGTTTCCATTGGATTGATAGGCCAGGTATTGTCTTTTGCTTTTGTTTGGCCATGTTGTGTGCGCAGTCACTAGGATTATGTGAATTAATGTAGAATCCGTTTCCCACTTCTCTGTGTTGGTGTAGTGGAAGCTGCTTTGCTTGGCTGCGAGAGGTTGTGGGTTTGACTCTGCGGCATGGCCCATGGACTTTGTATGGCTGCATGTAATCGCCTAGTTCAATGAACTGTGTTGCCTATGAGTTTCCATTGGCCTGATAGGCCAGGTAATGTCTTTTGCTTTTGTTTGGCCATGTTGTGTGCGCATTCACTAGGATTATGTGAATTAATGTAGACGCAGCTTCCTACTTCTTTGTGTTGGTGTAGTTGTAGGCTCTTTGCTTGTTCTGCCAGAGGTTGTGGGTTTGACTCTGAGGCAAGGCCCATGGACTTTGTGAGGCTGCATGTAATTGCCTATTCCAATGGACTATGTTGTCTATGAGTTTCCATTGGATTGATAGGCAAGGGACTGTCTTTAGCTTTTGTTTGGCCATGTTGTGTGCGCAGTCACTAGGATTATGTGAATTTATGTTGAGTCAGTTTCGCACTTCTCTGTGTTGGTGTAGTGGTAGGCTCTTTGCTTGGGCTGTAAGAGGTTGTGGGTTTGACTCTGAGGCAAGGCCCATGGACTTTGTATGGCTGCATGTAATTGCCTAGTCCAATGGATTGATAGGCCAGGTACTGTCTTTTGTTTTCGTTTGGCCATGTTTTGTGCGCAGTCACTAGGATTATGTGAGTTAATGTAGAGACAGTTTCACACTTCTCTGTGTTGCTGAAGTGGTAGGCTTTTTTGTTGGGCTGCGAGAGGTTGTGAGTTCGACTCTGAGGCAAGGCCCATGGACTTTGTATGGCTGCATGTAATTGCATAGTCCAATGGACTGCGTTACCTATGAGTTTCCATTGGATTGATAGGCCAGGTGCTTTCTTTTGCTTTTGTTTGGCCATGTTGTGTGCGCAGTCACTTGGAATATGTGAATTAATGTAGAGTCAGTTTCACATTTCTCTTTGTTGGTGTAGTGGTAGGCTCTTTGCTTGGGCTGTGAGAGGTTGTGGGTTTGACTCTGAGGCAAGGCCCATGGACTTTTTATGGCTGCATGTAATTGCCTAGTCCAATGGACTTTGTTGCCTATGAGTTTCCATTGGATTGATAGGCCAGGTATTGACTTTTGCTTTCGTTTGGCCATGTTGTGTGCGCAGTCACTAGGATTATGTGAATTAATGTAGAATCAGTTTCACATTTCTCTGTGTTGGTGTAGTGGTAGGCTCTTTGCTTGGGCTGCGAGAGGTTGTGGGTTTGACTCTGAGGCAAGGCCCATGGACTTTTTATGGCTGCATGTAATTGCCTAGTCCAATGGACTGTGTTGCCTATGAGTTTCCATTGGATTGATAGGCCAGGTACTGTCTTTTGTTTTCGTTTGGCCATGTTGTGTGCGCACTCACTAGGATTATGTGAATTAATGTAGAGGCAGGTTCACATTTCTCTGTGTTGGTGTAGTGGTAGGCTCTTTGCTTGAGCTGCGAGAGGTTGTGGGTTTGACTCTGAGGCAAGGCCCATGGACTTTTTATGGCTGCATGTTATTGCCTAGTCCAATGGACTGTGTTGCCTATGAGTTTCCATTGGATTGATAAGCCAGGTACTGTCTTTTGCTTTTGTTTAGCCATGTTGTGTGCGCAGTCGGTAGGATTATGTGAATTAATGTAGAATCAGTTTCCAACTTCTCTGTGTTGGTTTAGTGGTAGGCTCTTTGCTTGTTCTCCAAGAGGTTGTGGGTTCGACTCTGAGGCAACGCCCATGAACTTTGTATGGCTGCATGTATTTGCCTAGTCTAATGGACTGTGTTGCCTATGAGTTTCCATTGGATTGATAGGCCAGATAATGTCTTTTGCATTTGTTTCGCCATGTTGTGTGCACAGTCACTAGGATTATGTGAACTAATGTAAACTCAGTTTCCAACTTGTCTGTGTTGTTGTAGTGGTAGGCTCTTTGCTTGGGATGCGAGAAATTGTGGGTTTGACTCTGAGGCAAAGCCCATGGACTTTGTATGGCTGCATGTAATTGTTTAGTCCAATGGACTGTGTTGCCTATGAGTTTCCATTGGCTTGATAGGCCAGGTAATGTCTTTTGCTTTTGTTTGGCCATGTTGTGTGCGCAGTCGCTAGGAATATGTAAATTAATGTAGACGCAGCTTCCTACTTTTTTGTGTTGGTGTAGTTGTAAGTTCTTTGCTTGTTCTGCCAGAGGTTGTGGGTTTGACTCTGAGGCAAGGCCCATGGACTTTGTATGGCTGCATGTAATTGCCTAGTCCAATGGACTATGTTGTATATGAGTTTCCATTGGATTGATAGGCCAGGGACTGTCTTTTGCTTTTGTTTGGCCATGTTGTGTGCACAGTCACTAGGATTATGTGAACTAATGTAAACTCTGTACCAACTTCTCTGTGTTGGTGTAGTGGTAGGCTCTTTGCTTGGGCTACAAGAGGTTGTGGGTTCGACTCTGAGGCAAGGCCCATGGACTTTGTATGGCTGCATGTAATTGCCTAGTCCAATTGATTGCTTTGCCTATGAGTTTCTATTGGATTTATAGGCCAGGTAATGTCTTTTGCTTTTGTTTGGCCATGTTGTGTGCGCAGTCACTAGGATTATGTGAATTAATGTAGAATCAGTTTTCCACTTCTCTGTGTTGGTGTATTTGTAGGCTCTTTGCTTGGGCTACAAGAGGTTGTGGGTTCGACTCTGGGGCAAGGCCCATGGGCTTTGTATGGCTGCATGTATTTGCCTAGTCTAATGGACTGTGTTGCCTATGAGTTTCCATTGGATTGATAGGCCAGGTATTTTCTTTTGTTTGGCCATGTTGTGTGCGCAGTCGGTAGGATTATGTGAATTAATGTAGAATCAGTTTCCCACTTCTCTGTGTTGGTGTAGTGGTAGGCTCTTTGCTTGGCTGCGAGAGGTTGTGGGTTTGACTCTGAGGCAAGGCCCATGGACTTTGTATGTCTCCATGTAATTGTCTAGTCCAATGGACTGTGTTGCCTATGAGTTTCTATTGGATTTATAGGCCAGGTACTGTCTTTTGCTTTTGTTTGGCCATGTTGTGTGCGCAGTCACTAGGATTATGTGAATTAATGTAGAGTCAGGTTCACATTTCTCTGTGTTGGTGTAGTTGTAGGCTCTTTGCTAGAGCTGCGAGAGGTTGTGAGTTCAACTTTGAGGCAAGGCCCATGGACTTTGTATGGCTGCATGTTATTGCCTAGTCCAATGGACTATGTTACCTATGAGTTTCAATTGGAATGATAGGCCAGGTACTGTCTTTTGCTTTTGTTTGGCCATGTTGTGTGCGCAGTCACTAGGATTATGTGAATTAATGTAGAGTCATTCACCTAATTCTCTGTGTTGGTGTAGTGGTAGTCTCTTTGCTTAAGCTGCGAGAGGTTGTGGGTTCGACTCTGAGGCAAGGCCCATGGAGTTTGTATGGCTGCATGTAATCGCCTAGTTCAATTGACTGTGTTGCCTATGAGTTCCCATCGGATTGATAGGCCAGGTACTGTCTTTTGCTTTTGTTTGGCCATGTTGTGTGCGCAGTCACTAGGATTATGTGAACTAATGTAAACTCAGATTCCAACTTCTCTGTGTTGGTGTAGTGGTAGGCTCTTTGCTTGGGCTGCGAGAAATTGTGGGTTCGACTCCGAGGCAAGGCCCATGGAGTTTGTATGGCTGCATGTAATCGCCTAGTTCAATTGACTGTGTTGCCTATGAGTTTCCATTGGCTTGATAGGCTAGGTAATGTCTTCTGCTTTTGTTTGGCCATGTTGTGTGCGCAGTCACTAGGATTATGTGAATTAATGTAGACGCAGCTTCCTACTTCTTTGTGTTTTTGTAGTTGTAGGCTCTTTGCTTGTTCTGCCAGAGGTTGTGGGTTTGACTCTGAGGCAAGGCCCATGGACTTTGTATGGCTGCATGTAATTGCCTAGTCCAATGGACTATGTTGCCTATGAGTTTCCATTGGATTGATAGGCCAGGTACTGCCTTTTGCTTTTGTTTGACCATGTTGTGTGCGCAGTCACTAGGGTTATGGGAATTAATGTAGAGTCAGTTTCCCACTTCTCTGTGTTGGTGTAGTGGTAGGCTCTTTGCTTGGGCTGCGAGAGGTTGTGGGTTCGACTCTAATGCAAGGCTCATGGACTTTGATTGGCTGCATGTAATTGCTTAGTCCAATGGACTGTGTTGCCTATGAGTTTCTATTGGATTGATAGGCCAGTTACTGTCTTTTGTTTTCGTTTGGCCATGTTGTGTGCGCAGTCACTAGGATTATGTGAAATAATGTAGAGTCAGGTTTACATTTCTCTGTGTTGGTGTAGTGGTAGGCTCTTTGCTTGAGCTGCGAGAGGTTGTGAGTTCGACTTTGAGGCAAGGCCCATGGACTTTGTATGGCTGCATGTAATTGCCTAGTCCAATTGATTGCTTTGCCTATGAGTTTCTATTGGATTGATAGGCCAGGTACTGTCTTTTTCTTTTGTTTGGCAATGTTGTGTGCGCAGTCACTAGGATTATGTGAATTAATGTAGAGTCATTCACCTACTTCTCTGTGTTGGTGTAGTGGTAGTCTCTTTGCTTAAGCTGCAAGAGGTTGTGGGTTCGACTCTGAGGCAAGGCCCCTGGAGTTTGTATGGCTGCATGTAATTGCCTATTTCAATTAACTGTTTTGCCTATGAGTTCCCATTGGATTGATAGGCCAGGTACTGTCTTTTGCTTTTGTTTGGCCATGTTGTGTGCGCAGTCACTAGGATTATGTGAACTAATGTAAACTCAGTTTCCAACTTCTCTGTCTTGGTGTAGTGGTAGGCTCTTTGCTTGGGCTGCGAGAAATTGTGGGTTTGACTCTGTGGCAAAGCCCATGGACTTTATATGGCTGCGTGTAATTGCCTAGTCCAATGGACTGTGTTGCCTATGAGTTTCCATTGGATTGATTGGCCAGGTATTATCTTTTGTTTGGTTATGTTGTGTGCGCAGTCGGTAGGATTATGTGAATTAATGTAGAATCAGTTTCCCAGTTCTCTGTGTTGCTGTAGTGGAAGGCTCTTTGCTTAGCTGCAAGAGGTTGTGGGTTTGACTCTGAGGCAAGGCCCATGGAGTTTGTATGGCTGCATGTAATTGCCTAGTTCAATTAACTGTGTTGCCTATGAGTTCCCATTGGATTGATAGGCCAGGTACTGTCTTTTGCTTTTGTTTGGCCATGTTGTGTGCGCAGTCACTAGGATTATGTGAATTAATGTAGACGCAGCTTCCTACTTCTTTGTGTTGGTGAAGTTGTAGGCTCTTTGCTTGTTCTGCCAGAGATTGTGGGTATGACTCTGAGGCAAGGCCCATGGACTTTGTATGGCTGCATGTAATTGCGTAGTCCATTGGACTATGTTGTCTATGAGTTTCCATTGGATTGATAGGCCAGGGACTGTCTTTTGTTTTCGTTTGGTCATGTTGTGTGCGCAGTCACTAGGATTATGTGAATTAATGTAGAGTCATTCTCTTCTCTGTATTGGTGTAGTGGTAGGCTCTTTCCTTGGGTTACAAGAAGTTGTGGGTTTGACTTTGAGGCAAAGCCCATGGACTTTGTATGGTTGAATGTAATTGCCTAGTCCAATGGACTGTGTTGCCTATGAGTTTTCATTGAATGAATAGGCCAGGTATTGTCTTTTGTTTGGCCATGTTGTGTGGGTGATAACACATAGCCCAGCCTCGTCTCATCACAACGTGCAGTGGAGGACTATGACGAGGAGGAAGATGAAGACATGGAGCAACTCTCCGGCCAAATTGAGGATATGACATGCATACCAGTCATATGCTCAGTTCAGCGTGGCTGGCCAGAGGACAGGGTAGATGAGGAGGAGGAGAAGGAGGAGGACAGCATGTTCAGTCATCGTGTTGGTCTGGATACTGAAGTGATGGCTGTTAAGAGTCTGGCGCACATGGATGACTTTATGGTAAGCTGCCTGTCTCGTGACCCTCGCGTTAAGAACATCTTGGCCGACAATCATTACTGGTTGGTAACACTGTTAGACCCACGCTACAAGGAGAACTTTATGTCTCTTATTCCCGAGGCGGAGAGGTCAGCCAAAATGCAGCAGTTCCGGAAGGCCATAGTCACGGAAGTAGGCAAAGCATTCCCTTCACAAAACGCTAGCGTCATAATTGTAACACTATTAGTTAAAAGAAAGGGATAAAATGTAAAAAAAAACAAAATAAGGCATGACTTTTTTTTAACATCACATTTATTTTTTTTAGATTTAACCAAAGAATGTGCACATTTGTTATAATAAACAAGTGAAAAATGTTGAAAATCAGTCATCCAAAGGTGTGTAAAAAAAATATATACATATATGGTACCAATAAAAATGTCACTTTGTCTTGCAAAGAATGCAGCCCCCCAAATTATTTTTTTCCTCTGTGCGGCCCATACACCCAGCCGAGTTTGAGACCCCCTGCCTTACACTATATAGATATTATGTTCATTTCCCATCTATCTTGCTCAGGAGAGCATCTCCCTCCCCCGGCACCAAGAGCAGCTCATACTGAATTGTTACATTGACTAGTAACACTGCACACAGAAATGCACCTTAATATTCCACTGTTAACCCTTTCCTCCCAGCAGTAACACACAACTCCTCACCTTGATATCATGGTGATTTATGGTCAGAATGACTTCAATGCGATCAGTGATTTCTATTCTAGCTCTGCTCACATAGATTTTATATCCACACTCAACTATAGGCCGTTCTTCATATTTTGGGGGCTTTTAGTCAGATATACTAGTTTGTGCCTGTATAGTATTGGTGTAGATGGGAGTGTAGGGCATGGGTTACATGGCACTGTGGTGGGATACTGATGGGAGGTATTGGTGCTGTGTTTGATGCTTCTACTGGGTATTTTCCTACAAATACTGGAACAGCTCACTGCTTAGAATGATCCTTCCCAGCTCTATAATATATTATATATACCCCACAATGCAGGCTCACACACACATTTGTCTCAAGTGTGTTGTAGGGACACAGATACAGTCTTGGTCATGTGACTAAAGGCTACTTTACACACTGCGATATCGGTCCCGATATCGCTAGTGTGGGTACCCGCCCCCATCTGTTGCGCGACACGGGTAAATCGCTGCCCATGCCGCACAACACCGACCAGACCCGTCACACATACTTACCTGCCCGGCGACGTCGCTGTGACCGGCGAACCGCCTCCTTTCTAAGGGGGCGGTCCGTGCGGCGTCACAGCGACGTCACTGAGCGACCGCCCAATAGCAGCGGAGGGGCGGAGATGAGTGGCCGGAACATCCCGCCCACCTCCTTCCTTCCTCATAGCGGCTGGGAGGCAGGTAAGGAGAGGTTCCTCGTTTCTGCGGTGTCACACGGAGTGATGTGTGCTGCCGCAGGAGCGACGAACTACATCGTTACTGCTGCAGTAACGATAATCGAGAATGGAGACCCATGTCACCGATGAGCGATTTTGCACGTTTTTGCAACGATGCAAAATCGCTCATCGGTGTCACACGCAGCAACATCGCTAATGCGGCCGGATGTGCGTCACAAATTCCGTGACCCCAACGACTCCGCATTAGCGATGTCGCAGCGTGTAAAGCCCCCTTTAGTGGGAGTGGTGTACAGGGTCTTAGCAGTAAAGAGTATTCCATATTTCTGCCAGATACCCACAGAGATATTGAAATCTGAAAAAAGAGACTTCTGCTCATTGAAGGTAAGAACTGCTCACATAGCGTTCAACTCCACAGCAAACGAGTGCTCTAGCACTGGCATCTCAGCAGGGATATTCCCCTACTACACATGTGTGTCTGGGTCGCTGTGACAGTTTACAGGACATAACTCAGGGCACCTAGACAAAAGGCAGAGGGACTACTTTCTATTTCTGGTGTAGAGCTTAGTACAATATATATATATATACAATTACATGTGACACATGTACCTTGTATTACCATTATTCGCTGTATATGAACCCCTTTTCTCCGGGCATTATTTGTCTATAGCATTTTTCACGAACCTGAGGCAACTGAGAACCCTTCAGTGAAGGAATTCCACTAACCCTCACAATACCAACCAGGGGCCTCCCTGCAGTAACTCAGGTAGTTGTACCCATTCTCTTTCCGCATTCTATGTGTTCTTCTTCTTTCTTCTTTTTTTTCTTTTTTCTTCTTTTTATTTCTATCATGTAGTTCAGGGGTTTATAGATATATGTCCTGCATCTCATATTTCCTTTAGTGGTGCTTCTTACCCATTCTCATATCATTTACCCTAGTATTTCATGATCCTGAGGCGACTGAGAACCCTTTAATAAAGGAATCCTTTTTCACCTGAATTGTCAAGTGATACTTACCAGTGACTATCACGTAATGTTACAGGTAGTTCCATTTTCTTCCTCTTCTTTCTCTCCTTTCTTCTTTGTCACACGGTCCATTGTGTTATAGCCCACGTGTCATGATAACACTTGTACCATCTTTTCATTTAGATTCCACCTACAATTATTTACCGATTCCAGTTCTGGAATAGGCTTTCATCATCTACTCACTAGAATTCTCAAGTGCATAAGGTACTGAGACATATACATGTTCACACCATTATAAAGAACAAAGTATAAACATTGAGGTTTTTCTCACACCCATGTTCCTGTGTTCTTTGATATGATATGTGTTCATTTCCTTCACTATATAGGATTGCAAGTTTTCCATTTGTACCTTAATGGCAATGACGCTATACAATTGAACACATATCATCCTGTTATCCATATAGGTGTGTATTTACCTGCTTGACTATTTTTGGTTGTTTGATCCAGAATGTTTCTCCAGATAGGTCATGTGGAAATTTTCTTTCCTCAGTACAAATGTTTTCACTATGGCTTTGGAAAAATTTTTTGTATGTGCCTCATGGTCATTTGACCCATTGTACTCTCAAGTAGCAATATATTGTACTGTTATGTTGTACTATGTACTAATTACGTGTTTATATGGTTTTGTAACCCTTTATGATCTTAGATAACTTTATCCTTGATAAAGACCTAAAAACAAGGTCGAAACGTTGGATGAATTATCCTTTTGCACAAATAAAGAATTTTCAGCATTCCAAGAGTTCTTTTCTTACGTTATTAATCACTATAGTGTGCCAGAGCTATTTCTTTTGAATTGACTCTTATTTTTTCTGAGCACCTGCTATATACACAGTGAGCCAGACATATTCAATTTTCATTCAGAAGGCAGAGGGAAGCCTTAGCAGCTGAGCATATATCTTTGCTTGTGAGCATTAGAACAGGCCGGCGATTACAGGGTAACATGAAAAATGTCCAGCTTGCATTATGACTAGAACATGACAATATCCTTTTAAGTACTAACCTATGATGCGTTCCTAAGCAGTTGATGTTATATGTTCTACATTTCATTTTCTGCATACTTTACAAGTAGTAGAATTTGCTTTGATATAGGCAACTGGATTTTCACAATGAAAAGGCAAAGGATAACGCCCGAAAAAGACGCCATACATTATGTCAGTGCCATCACTGACAAACCTGGATTGACCATGAAATACGGTATGGAGAGCTGTTGTCATCGTATTAGATAGATAAGAATGATTATATGTATTGTAGAAATGTCTCCTATCATGTTCCCTAATTTTTTATTATGTCCACATCCTGGTCCCCATCTTGGACATCATAACAAACGTGCACTTTTTTGTTTAATTTACACATTGGACCATAGGAAAAATGACACTACAGCTACAGAGGTGACCGTCTGATAGCCCAGCTCGACTATCCATCTCTACTGAAGACCCTTTCAGCTTTTTGAGAGTTGGGTGGAGGACATCATCTCTGAAAATAGGGTCCCACAGCTGCACCCCATCAGTGTGAGCAGGACTCTTAGGACTCTTAGAAGAGTCAATGCTCTGAGACCATGGGGGGCGCTTAGCCCCCTCTCTTCATCACTGAGGATGATTTCATTTTTCAGGGATTAGAGAGGGTGGTCCTTGTGGTGGACTGCAGGTATGGAGAGCTGTTGTCATCGTATTAAATAGATAAGAATGATTATATGTATTGTAGAAATGTCTCCTATCATGTTCCCTAATTTTTTATTATGTCCACATCCTGGTCCCCATCTTGGACATCATAACAAACGTGCACTTTTTTGTTTAATTTACACATTGGACCATAGGAAAAATGACACTACAGCTACAGAGGTGACCGTCTGATAGCCCAGCTCGACTATCCATCTCTACTGAAGGCCCTTTCAGCTATTTGAGAGTTGGGTGGAGAACATCATCTCTGAAAATAGGGTCCCACAGCTGCACCCCATCAGTGTGAGCAGGACTCTTAGGACTCTTAGAAGAGTTAATGCTCTGAGACCATGGAGGGCGCTTAGCCCCCTCTCTTCGTCACTGAGGATGATTTCACTTTTCAGGGAATAGAGAGGGTGGTCCTTGTGGTGGACTGCAGGTATGGAGAGCTGTTGTCATCGTATTAGATAGATAAGAATGATTATATGTATTGTAGAAATGTCTCCTATCATGTTCCCTATTTTTTTATTATGTCCACATCCTGGTCCCCATCTTGGACATCATAACAAACGTGCACTTTTTTGTTTAATTTACACATTGGACCATAGGAAAAATGACACTACAGCTACAGAGGTGACCGTCTGATAGCCCAGCTCGACTATCCATCTCTACTGAAGACCCTTTCAGCTTTTTGAGAGTTGGGTGGAGGACATCATCTCTGAAAATAGGGTCCCACAGCTGCACCCCATCAGTGTGAGCAGGAATCTTAGGACTCTTAGAAGAGTCAATGCTCTGAGACCATGGGGGGCGCTTAGCCCCCTCTCTTCGTCACTGAGGATGATTTCATTTTTCAGGGATTAGAGAGAGTGGTCCTTGTGGTGGACTGCAGGTATGGAGAGCTGTTGTGATCGTATTAGATAGATAAGAATGATTATATGTATTGTAGAAATGTCTCCTATCATGTTCCCTAATTTTTTATTATGTCCACATCCTGGTCCCCATCTTGGACATCATAACAAACGTGCACTTTTTTGTTTAATTTACACATTGGACCATAGGAAAAATGACACTACAGCTACAGAGGTGACCGTCTGATAGCCCAGCTCGACTATCCATCTCTACTGAAGACCCTATCAGCTTTTTGAGAGTTGGGTGGAGGACATCATCTCTGAAAATAGGGTCCCACAGCTGCACCCCATCAGTGTAAGCAGGACTCTTAGGACTCTTAGAAGAGTCAATGCTCTAAAACCATGGGGGGCGCTTAGCCCCCTCTCTTCGTCCCTGAGGATGATTTCATTTTTCAGGGATTAGAGAGGGTGGTCATTGTGGTGGACTGCAGGTATGGAGAGCTGTTGTCATCGTATTAGATAGATAAGAATGATTATATGTATTGTAGAAATGTCTCCTATCATGTTCCCTAATTTCTTATTATGTCCACATCCTGGTCCCCATCTTGGACATCATAACAAACGTGCACTTTTTTGTTTAATTTACACATTGGACCATAGGAAAAATGACACTACAGCTACAGAGGTGACCGTCTGATAGCCCAGCTCGACTATCCATCTCTACTGAAGACCCTTTCAGCTTTTTGAGAGTTGGGTGGAGGACATCATCTCTGAAAATAGGGTCCCACAGCTTCACCCCATCAGTGTGAGCAGGACTCTTAGGACTCTTAGAAGAGTCAATGCTCTGGTACCATGGGGGGCGCTTGGCCCCCTCTCTTCGTCACTGAGGATGATTTCATTTTTCAGGGATTAGAGAGGGTGGTCCTTGTGGTGGACTGCAGGTATGGAGAGCTGTTGTCATCGTATTAGATAGATAAGAATGATTATATGTATTGTAGAAATGTCTCCTATCATGTTCCCTAATTTTTTATTATGTCCACATCCTGGTCCCCATCTTGGACATCATAACAAACGTGCACTTTTTTGTTTAATTTACACATTGGACCATAGGAAAAATGACACTACAGCTACAGAGGTGACCGTCTGATAGCCCAGCTCGACTATCCATCTCTACTGAAGACCCTTTCAGCTTTTTGAGAGTTGGGTGGAGGACATCATCTCTGAAAATAGGGTCCCACAGCTGCACCCCATCAGTGTGAGCAGGACTCTTAGGACTCTTAGAAGAGTTAATGCTCTGAGACCATGGGGGCGCTTAGCCCCCTCTCTTCGTCACTGAGGATGATTTCATTTTTCAAGGATTAGAGAGGGTGGTCCTTGTGGTGGACTGCAGGTATGGAGAGCTGTTGTCATCGTATTAGATAGATAAGAATGATTATATGTATTGTAGAAATGTCTCCTATCATGTTCCCTAATTTTTTATTATGTCCACATCCTGGTCCCCATCTTGGACATCATAACAAACGTGCACTTTTTTGTTTAATTTACACATTGGACCATAGGGAAAATGACACTACAGCTACAGAGGTGACCGTCTGATAGCCCAGCTCGACTATCCATCTCTACTGAAGACCCTTTCAGCTTTTTGAGAGTTGGGTGGAGGACATCATCTCTGAAAATATGGTCCCACAGCTGCACCCCATCAGTGTGAGCAGGACTCTTAGGACTCTTAGAAGAGTCAATGCTCTGAGACCATTGGGGGCACTTAGCCCCCTCTCTTCATCACTGAGGATGATTTCATTTTTCAGGGATTAGAGAGGGTGGTCCTTGTGGTGGACTGCAGATATGGAGAGCTGTTATCATCGTATTAGATAGATAAGAATGATTATATGTATTGTAGAAATGTCTCCTATCATGTTCCCTAATTTTTTATTATGTCCACATCCTGGTCCCCATCTTGGACATCATAACAAACGGGCACTTTTTTGTTTAATTTACACATTGGACCATAGGAAAAATTACACTACAGCTACAGAGGTGACCGACTGATAGCCCAGCTCGACTATCCATCTCTACTGAAGACCCTTTCAGCTTTTTGAGAGTTGGGTGGAGGACATCATCTCTGAAAATAGGGTCCCACAGCTGCACCCCATCAGTGTGAGCAGGACTCTTAGGACTCTTAGAAGAGTTAATGCTCTGAGACCATGGGGGGCGCTTAGCCCCCTCTCTTCGTCACTGAGGATGATTTCATTTTTCAGGGATTAGAGAGGGTGGTCCTTGTGGTGGACTGCAGGTATGGAGAGCTGTTGTCATCGTATTAAATAGATAAGAATGATTATATGTATTGTAGAAATGTCTCCTATCATGTTCCCTAATTTTTTATTATGTCCACATCCTGGTCCCCATCTTGGACATCATAACAAACGTGCACTTTTTTGTTTAATTTACACATTGGACCATAGGAAAAATGACACTACAGCTACAGAGGTGACCGTCTGATAGCCCAGCTCGACTATCCATCTCTACTGAAGACCCTTTCAGTTTTTTGAGAGTTGGGTGGAGAACATCATCTCTGAAAATAGGGTCCCACAGCTGCACCCCATCAGTGTGAGCAGGACTCTTAGGACTCTTAGAAGAGTCAATGCTCTGAGACCATGGGGGGCGCTTAGCCCCCTCTCTTCGTCACTGAGGATGATTTCACTTTTCAGGGAATAGAGAGGGTGGTCCTTGTGGTGGACTGCAGGTATGGAGAGCTGTTGTCATCGTATTAGATAGATAAGAATGATTATATGTATTGTAGAAATGTCTCCTATCATGTTCCCTATTTTTTTATTATGTCCACATCCTGGTCCCCATCTTGGAAATCATAACAAACGTGCACTTTTTTGTTTAATTTACACATTGGACCATAGGAAAAATGACACTACAGCTACAGAGGTGACCGTCTGATAGCCCAGCTCGACTATCCATCTCTACTGAAGACCCTTTCAGCTTTTTGAGAGTTGGGTGGAGGACATCATCTCTGAAAATAGGGTCCCACAGCTGCACCCCATCAGTGTGAGCAGGAATCTTAGGACTCTTAGAAGAGTCAATGCTCTGAGACCATGGGGGGCGCTTAGCCCCCTCTCTTCGTCACTGAGGATGATTTCATTTTTCAGGGATTAGAGAGAGTGGTCCTTGTGGTGGACTGCAGGTATGGAGAGCTGTTGTGATCGTATTAGATAGATAAGAATGATTATATGTATTGTAGAAATGTCTCCTATCATGTTCCCTAATTTTTTATTATGTCCACATCCTGGTCCCCATCTTGAACATCATAACAAACGTGCACTTTTTTGTTTAATTTACACATTGGACCATAGGAAAAATGACACTACAGCTACAGAGGTGACCGTCTGATAGCCCAGCTCGACTATCCATCTCTACTGAAGACCCTTTCAGCTTTTTGAGAGTTGGGTGGAGGACATCATCTCTGAAAATAGGGTCCCACAGCTGCACCCCATCAGTGTAAGCAGGACTCTTAGGACTCTTAGAAGAGTCAATGCTCTAAAACCATGGGGGGCGCTTAGCCCCCTCTCTTCGTCCCTGAGGATGATTTCATTTTTCAGGGATTAGAGAGGGTGGTCCTTGTGGTGGACTGCAGGTATGGAGAGCTGTTGTCATCGTATTAGATAGATAAGAATGATTATATGTATTGTAGAAATGTCTCCTATCATGTTCCCTAATTTCTTATTATGTCCACATCCTGGTCCCCATCTTGGACATCATAACAAACGTGCACTTTTTTGTTTAATTTACACATTGGACCATAGGAAAAATGACACTACAGCTACAGAGGTGACCGTCTGATAGCCCAGCTCGACTATCCATCTCTACTGAAGACCCTTTCAGCTTTTTGAGAGTTGGGTGGAGGACATCATCTCTGAAAATAGGGTCCCACAGCTTCACCCCATCAATGTGAGCAGGACTCTTAGGACTCTTAGAAGAGTCAATGCTCTGGTACCATGGGGGGCGCTTGGCCCCCTCTCTTCGTCACTGAGGATGATTTCATTTTTCAGGGATTAGAGAGGGTGGTCCTTGTGGTGGACTGCAGGTATGGAGAGCTGTTGTCATTGTATTAGATAGATAAGAATGATTATATGTATTGTAGAAATGTCTCCTATCATGTTCCCTAATTTTTTATTATGTCCACATCCTGGTCCCCATCTTGGACATCATAACAAACGTGCACTTTTTTGTTTAATTTACACATTGGACCATAGGAAAAATGACACTACAGCTACAGAGGTGACCGTCTGATAGCCCAGCTCGACTATCCATCTCTACTGAAGACCCTTTCAGCTTTTTGAGAGTTGGGTGGAGGACATCATCTCTGAAAATAGGGTCCCACAGCTGCACCCCATCAGTGTGAGCAGGACTCTTAGGACTCTTAGAAAAGTCAATGCTCTGAGACCATTGGGGGCACTTAGCCCCCTCTCTTCGTCACTGAGGATGATTTCATTTTTCAGGGATTAGAAAGGGTGGTCCTTGTGGTGGACTGCAGGTATGGAGAGCTGTTATCATCGTATTAGATAGATAAGAATGATTATATGTATTGTAGAAATGTCTCCTATCATGTTCCCTAATTTTTTATTATGTCCACATTTTGGTCCCCATCTTGGACATCATAACAAACGTGCACTTTTTTGTTTAATTTACACATTGGACCATAGGAAAAATGACACTACAGCTACAGAGGTGACCGTCTGATAGCCCAGCTCGACAATCCATCTCTACTGAAGACCCTTTCAGCTTTTTGAGAGTTGGGTGGAGGACATCATCTCTGAAAATAGGGTCCCACAGCTGCACCCCATCAGTGTGAGCAGGACTCTTAGGACTCTTAGAAGAGTCAATGCTCTGAGACCATGGGGGGCGCTTAGCCCCCTCTCTTCGTCACTGAGGATGATTTCATTTTTCAGGGATTAGAGAGGGTGGTCCTTGTGGTGGACTGCAGGTATGGAGAGCTGTTGTCATCGTATTAGATAGATAAGAATGATTATATGTATTGTAGAAATGTCTCCTATCATGTTCCCTAATTTTTTATTATGTCCACATCCTGGTCCCCATCTTGGACATCATAACAAACGTGCACTTTTTTGTTTAATTTACACATTGGACCATAGGAAAAATGACACTACAGCTACAGAGGTGACCGTCTGATAGCCCAGCTCGACTATCCATCTCTACTGAAGACCCTTTCAGCTTTTTGAGAGTTGGGTGGAGGACATCATCTCTGAAAATAGGGTCCCACAGCTGCACCCCATCAGTGTGAGCAGGACTCTTAGGACTCTTAGAAGAGTTAATGCTCTGAGACCATGGGGGCGCTTAGCCCCCTCTCTTCGTCACTGAGGATGATTTCATTTTTCAGGGATTAGAGAGGGTGGTCCTTGTGGTGGACTGTAGGTATGGAGAGCTGTTGTCATCGTATTAGATAGATAAGAATGATTATATGTATTGTAGAAATGTCTCCTATCATGTTCCCTAATTTTTTATTATGTCCACATCCTGGTCCCCATCTTGGACATCATAACAAACGTGCACTTTTTTGTTTAATTTACACATTGGACCATAGAAAAAATGACACTACAGCTACAGAGGTGACCGTCTGATAGCCCAGCTCGACTATCCATCTCTACTGAAGACCCTTTCAGCTTTTTGAGAGTTGGGTGGAGGACATCATCTCTGAAAATAGGGTCCCACAGCTGCACCCCATCAGTGTGAGCAGGACTCTTAGGACTCTTAGAAGAGTCAATGCTCTGAGACCATTGGGGGCACTTAGCCCCCTCTCTTCATCACTGAGGATGATTTCATTTTTCAGGGATTAGAGAGGGTGGTCCTTGTGGTGGACTGCAGATATGGAGAGCTGTTATCATCGTATTAGATAGATAAGAATGATTATATGTATTGTAGAAATGTCTCCTATCAATTTCCCTAATTTTTTATTATGTCCACATCCTGGTCCCCATCTTGGACATCATAACAAACGTGCACTTTTTTTGTTTAATTTACACATTGGACCATAGGAAAAATGACACTACAGCTACAGAGGTGACCGTCTGATAGCCCAGCTCGACTATCCATCTCTACTGAAGAACCTTTCAGCTTTTTGAGAGTTGGGTGGAGGACATCATCTCTGAAAATAGGGTCCCACAGCTGCACCCCATCAGTGTGAGCAGGACTCTTAGGACTCTTAGAAGAGTCAATGCTCTGAGACCATGGGGGCGCTTAGCCCCCTCTCTTCGTCACTGAGGATGATTTCATTTTTCAGGGATTAGAGAGGGTGGTCCTTGTAGTGGACTGCAGGTATGGAGAGCTGTTGTCATCGTATTAAATAGATAAGAATGATTATATGTATTGTAGAAATGTCTCCTATCATGTTCCCTAATTTTTTATTATGTCCACATCCTGGTCCCCATCTTGGACATCATAACAAACGTGCACTTTTTTGTTTAATTTACACATTGGACCATAGGAAAAATGACACTACAGCTACAGAGGTGACCGTCTGATAGCCCAGCTCGACTATCCATCTCTACTGAAGACCCTTTCAGCTTTTTGAGAGTTGGGTGGAGAACATCATCTTTGAAAATAGGGTCCCACAGCTGCACCCCATCAGTGTGAGCAGGACTCTTAGGACTCTTAGAAGAGTCAATGCTCTGAGACCATGGGGGGCGCTTAGCCCCCTCTCCTCGTCACTGAGGATGATTTCACTTTTCAGGGAATAGAGAGGGTGGTCCTTGTGGTGGACTGCAGGTATGGAGAGCTGTTGTCATCGTATTAGATAGATAAGAATGATTATATGTATTGCAGAAATGTCTCCTATCATGTTCCCTATTTTTTTATTATGTCCACATCCTGGTCCCCATCTTGGAAATCATAACAAACGTGCACTTTTTTGTTTAATTTACAAATTGGACCATAGGAAAAATGACACTACAGCTACAGAGGTGACCGTCTGATAGCCCAGCTCGACTATCCATCTCTACTGAAGACCCTTTCAGCTTTTTGAGAGTTGGGTGGAGGACATCATCTCTGAAAATAGGGTCCCACAGCTGCACCCCATCAGTGTGAGCAGGAATCTTAGGACTCTTAGAAGAGTCAATGCTCTGAGACCATGGGGGGCGCTTAGCCCCCTCTCTTCGTCACTGAGGATGATTTCATTTTTCAGTGATTAGAGAGAGTGGTCCTTGTGGTGGACTGCAGGTATGGAGAGCTGTTGTGATCGTATTAGATAGATAAGAATGATTATATGTATTGTAGAAATGTCTCCTATCATGTTCCCTAATTTTTTATTATGTCCACATCCTGGTCCCCATCTTGGACATCATAACAAACGTGCACTTTTTTGTTTAATTTACACATTGGACCATAGGAAAAATGACACTACAGCTACAGAGGTGACCGTCTGATAGCCCAGCTCGACTATCCATCTCTACTGAAGACCCTTTCAGCTTTTTGAGAGTTGGGTGGAGGACATCATCTCTGAAAATAGGGTCCCACAGCTGCACCCCATCAGTGTGAGCAGGACTCTTAGGACTCTTAGAAGAGTTAATGCTCTGAGACCATGGGGGCGCTTAGCCCCCTCTCTTCGTCACTGAGGATGATTTCATTTTTCAGGGATTAGAGAGGGTGGTCCTTGTGGTGGACTGCAGGTATGGAGAGCTGTTGTCATCGTATTAGATAGATAAGAATGATTATATGTATTGTAGAAATGTCTCCTATCATGTTCCCTAATTTTTTATTATGTCCACATCCTGGTCCCCATCTTGGACATCATAACAAACGTGCACTTTTTTGTTTAATTTACACATTGGACCATAGGAAAAATGACACTACAGCTACAGAGGTGACCGTCTGATAGCCCAGCTCGACTATCCATCTCTACTGAAGACCCTTTCAGCATTTTGAGATTTGGGTGGAGGACATCATCTCTGAAAATAGGGTCCCACAGCTGCACCCCATCAGTGTGAGCAGGACTCTTAGGACTCTTAGAAGAGTCAATGCTCTGAGACCATTGGGGGCACTTAGCCCCCTCTCTTCGTCACTGAGGATGATTTCATTTTTCAGGGATTAGAGAGGGTGGTCCTTGTGGTGGACTGCAGTTATGGAGAGCTGTTATCATCGTATTAGATAGATAAGAATGATTATATGTATTGTAGAAATGTCTCCTATCATGTTCCCTAATTTTTTATTATGTCCACATCCTGGTCCCCATCTTGGACATCATAACAAACGTGCACTTTTTTGTTTAATTTACACATTGGACCATAGGAAAAATGACACTACAGCTACAGAGGTGACCGTCTGATAGCCCAGCTCGACTATCCATCTCTACTGAAGACCCTTTCAGCTTTTTGAGAGTTGGGTGGAGGACATCATCTCTGAAAATAGGGTCCCACAGCTTCACCCCATCAGTGTGAGCAGGACTCTTAGGACTCTTAGAAGAGTCAATGCTCTGGTACCATGGGGGGCGCTTGGCCCCCTCTCTTCGTCACTGAGGATGATTTCATTTTTCAGGGATTAGAGAGCGTGGTCCTTGTGGTGGACTGCAGGTATGGAGAGCTGTTGTCATCCTATTAGATAGATAAGAATGATTATATGTATTGTAGAAATGTCTCCTATCATGTTCCCTAATTTTTTATTATGTCCACATCCTGGTCCCCATCTTGGACATCATAACAAACGTGCACTTTTTTGTTTAATTTACACATTGGACCATAGGAAAAATAACACTACAGCTACAGAGGTGACCGTCTGATAGCCCAGCTCGACTATCCATCTCTACTGAAGACCCCTTCAGCTTTTTGAGGGTTGGGTGGAGGACATCATCTCTGAAAATAGGGTCCCACAGCTGCACCCCATCAGTGTGAGCAGGACTCTTAGGACTCTTAGAAGAGTTAATGCTCTGAGACCATGGGGGCGCTTAGCCCCCTCTCTTCGTCACTGAGGATGATTTCATTTTTCAGGGATTAGAGAGGGTGGTCCTTGTGGTGGACTGCAGGTATGGAGAGCTGTTGTCATCGTATTAGATAGATAAGAATGATTATATGTATTGTAGAAATGTCTCCTATCATGTTCCCTAATTTTTTATTATGTCCATTTTTCCTATGGTCCAATGTGTAAATTAAACAAAAAAGTGCACGTTTGTTATGATGTCCAAGATGGGGACCAGGATGTGGACATAATAAAAAATTAGGGAACATGATAGGAGACATTTCTACAATACATATAATCATTCTTATCTATCTAATACGATGACAACAGCTCTCCATACCTGCAGTCCACCACAAGGACCACCCTCTCTAATCCCTGAAAAATGAAATCATCCTCAGTGACGAAGAGAGGGGGCTAAGCGCCCCCCATGGTCTCAGAGCATTGACTCTTCCAAGAGTCCTAAGAGTCCTGCTCACACTGATGGGGTGCAGCTGTGGGACCCTATTTTCAGAGATGATGTCCTCCACCCAACTCTCAAAAAGCTGAAAGGGTCTTCAGTAGAGATGGATAGTCGAGCTGGGCTATCAGACGGTCACCTCTGTAGCTGTAGTGTCATTTTTCCTATGGTCCAATGTGTAAATTAAACAAAAAAGTGCACGTTTGTTATGATGTCCAAGATGGGGACCAGGATGTGGACATAATAAAAAATTAGGGAACATGATAGGAGACATTTCTACAATACACATAATCATTGTTATCTATCTAATACGATGATAACAGCTCTCCATACCTGCAGTCCACCACAAGGACCACCCTCTCTAATCCCTGAAAAATGAAATCATCCTCAGTGACGAAGAGAGGGGGCTAAGCGCCCCCATGGTCTCAGAGCATTAACTCTTCTAAGAGTCCTAAGAGTCCTGCTCACACTGATGGGGTGCAGCTGTGGGACCCTATTTTCAGAGATGATGTCCTCCACCCAACTCTCAAAAAGCTGAAAGGGTCTTCAGTAGAGATGGATAGTCGAGCTGGGCTATCAGACGGTCACCTCTGTAGCTGTAGTGTCATTTTTCCTATGGTCCAATGTGTAAATTAAACAAAAAAGTGCACGTTTGTTATGATGTTCAAGATGGGGACCAGGATGTGGACATAATAAAAAATTAGGGAACATGATAGGAGACATTTCTACAATACATATAATCATTCTTATCTATCTAATACGATCACAACAGCTCTCCATACCTGCAGTCCACCACAAGGACCACTATCTCTAATCCCTGAAAAATGAAATCATCCTCAGTGACGAAGAGAGGGGGCTAAGCGCCCCCCATGGTCTCAGAGCATTGACTCTTCTAAGAGTCCTAAGATTCCTGCTCACACTGATGGGGTGCAGCTGTGGGACCCTATTTTCAGAGATGATGTCCTCCACCCAACTCTCAAAAAGCTGAAAGGGTCTTCAGTAGAGATGGATAGTCGAGCTGGGCTATCAGACGGTCACCTCTGTAGCTGTAGTGTCATTTTTCCTATGGTCCAATGTGTAAATTAAACAAAAAAGTGCACGTTTGTTATGATTTCCAAGATGGGGACCAGGATGTGGACATAATAAAAAAATAGGGAACATGATAGGAGACATTTCTACAATACATATAATCATTCTTATCTATCTAATACGATGACAACAGCTTTCCATACCTGCAGTCCACCACAAGGACCACCCTCTCTATTCCCTGAAAAGTGAAATCATCCTCAGTGACGAAGAGAGGGGGCTAAGCGCCCCCCATGGTCTCAGAGCATTGACTCTTCTAAGAGTCCTAAGAGTCCTGCTCACACTGATGGGGTGCAGCTGTGGGACCCTATTTTCAGAGATGATGTTCTCCACCCAACTCTCAAAAAGCTGAAAGGGTCCTCAGTAGAGATGGATAGTCGAGCTGGGCTATCAGACGGTCACCTCTGTAGCTGTAGTGTCATTTTTCCTATGGTCCAATGTGTAAATTAAACAAAAAAGTGCACGTTTGTTATGATGTCCAAGATGGGGACCAGGATGTGGACATAATAAAAAATTAGGGAACATGATAGGAGACATTTCTACAATACATATAATCATTCTTATCTATTTAATACGATGACAACAGCTCTCCATACCTGCAGTCCACCACAAGGACCACCCTCTCTAATCCCTGAAAAATGAAATCATCCTCAGTGACGAAGAGAGGGGGCTAAGCGCCCCCCATGGTCTCAGAGCATTGACTCTTCTAAGAGTCCTAAGAGTCCTGCTTACACTGATGGGGTGCAGCTGTGGGACCCTATTTTAAGAGATGATGTCCTCCACCCAACTCTCAAAAAGCTGAAAGGGTCTTCAGTAGAGATGGATAGTCGAGCTGGGCTATCAGACGGTCACCTCTGTAGCTGTAGTGTCATTTTTCCTATGGTCCAATGTGTAAATTAAACAAAAAAGTGCACGTTTGTTATGATGTCCAAGATGGGGACCAGGATGTGGACATAATAAAAAATTAGGGAACATGATAGGAGACATTTCTACAATACATATAATCATTCTTATCTATCTAATACGATCACAACAGCTCTCCATACCTGCAGTCCACCACAAGGACCACCCTCTCTAATCCCTGAAAAATGAAATCATCCTCAGTGACGAAGAGAGGGGGCTAAGCGCCCCCATGGTCTCAGAGCATTAACTCTTCTAAGAGTCCTAAGAGTCCTGCTCACACTGATGGGGTGCAGCTGTGGGACCCTATTTTCAGAGATGATGTCCTCCACCCAACTCTCAAAAAGCTGAAAGGGTCTTCAGTAGAGATGGATAGTCGAGCTGGGCTATCAGACGGTCACCTCTGTAGCTGTAGTGTCATTTTTCCTATGGTCCAATGTGTAAATTAAACAAAAAAGTGCACGTTTGTTATGATGTCCAAGATGGGGACCAGGATGTGGACATAATAAAAAATTAGGGAACATGATAGGAGACATTTCTACAATACATATAATCATTCTTATCTATCTAATACGATGACAACAGCTCTCCATACCTGCAGTCCATCACAAGGACCACCCTCTCTAATCCCTGAAAAATGAAATCATCCTCAGTGACGAAGAGAGGGGGCTAAGCGCCCCCATGGTCTCAGAGCATTAACTCTTCTAAGAGTCCTAAGAGTCCTGCTCACACTGATGGGGTGCAGCTGTGGGACCCTATTTTCAGAGATGATGTCCTCCACCCAACTCTCAAAAAGCTGAAAGGGTCTTCAGTAGAGATGGATAGTCGAGCTGGGCTATCAGACGGTCACCTCTGTAGCTGTAGTGTCATTTTTCCTATGGTCCAATGTGTAAATTAAACAAAAAAGTGCACGTTTGTTATGATGTCCAAGATGGGGACCAGGATGTGGACATAATAAAAAATTAGGGAACATGATAGGAGACATTTCTACAATACATATAATCATTCTTATCTATCTAATACGATGACAACAGCTCTCCATACCTGCAGTCCACCACAAGGACCACCCTCTCTAATCCCTGAAAAATGAAATCATCCTCAGGGACGAAGAGAGGGGGCTAAGCTCCCCCATGGTTTTAGAGCATTGACTCTTCTAAGAGTCCTAAGAGTCCTGCTCACACTGATGGGGTGCAGCTGTGGGACCCTATTTTAAGAGATGATGTCCTCCACCCAACTCTCAAAAAGCTGAAAGGGTCTTCAGTAGAGATGGATAGTCGAGCTGGGCTATCAGACGGTCACCTCTGTAGCTGTAGTGTCATTTTTCCTATGGTCCAATGTGTAAATTAAACAAAAAAGTGCACGTTTGTTATGATGTCCAAGATGGGGACCAGGATGTGGACATAATAAAAAATTAGGGAACATGATAGGAGACATTTCTACAATACATATAATCATTCTTATCTATCTAATACGATGACAACAGCTCTCCATACCTGCAGTCCACCACAAGGACCACCCTCTCTAATCCCTGAAAAATGAAATCATCCTCAGTGACGAAGAGAGGGGGCTAAGTGCCCCCATGGTCTCAGAGCATTAACTCGTCTAAGAGTCCTAAGAGTCCTGCTCACACTGATGGGGTGCAGCTGTGGGACCCTATTTTCAGAGATGATGTCCTCCACCCAACTCTCAAAAAGCTGAAAGGGTCTTCAGTAGAGATGGATAGTCGAGCTGGGCTATCAGACGGTCACCTCTGTAGCTGTAGTGTCATTTTTCCTATGGTCCAAGGTGTAAATTAAACAAAAAAGTGCACGTTTGTTATGATGTTCAAGATGGGGACCAGGATGTGGACATAATAAAAAATTAGGGAACATGATAGGAGACATTTCTACAATACATATAATCATTCTTATCTATCTAATACGATCACAACAGCTCTCCATACCTGCAGTCCACCACAAGGACCACTCTCTCTAATCCCTGAAAAATGAAATCATCCTCAGTGACGAAGAGAGGGGGCTAAGCGCCCCCCATGGTCTCAGAGCATTGACTCTTCTAAGAGTCCTAAGATTCCTGCTCACACTGATGGGGTGCAGCTGTGGGACCCTATTTTCAGAGATGATGTCCTCCACCCAACTCTCAAAAAGCTGAAAGGGTCTTCAGTAGAGATGGATAGTCGAGCTGGGCTATCAGACGGTCACCTCTGTAGCTGTAGTGTCATTTTTCCTATGGTCCAATGTGTAAGTTAAACAAAAAAGTGCACGTTTGTTATGATTTCCAAGATGGGGACCAGGATGTGGACATAATAAAAAAATAGGGAACATGATAGGAGACATTTCTACAATACATATAATCATTCTTATCTATCTAATACGATGACAACAGCTTTCCATACCTGCAGTCCACCACAAGGACCACCCTCTCTATTCCCTGAAAAGTGAAATCATCCTCAGTGACGAAGAGAGGGGGCTAAGCGCCCCCCATGGTCTCAGAGCATTGACTCTTCTAAGAGTCCTAAGAGTCCTGCTCACACTGATGGGGTGCAGCTGTGGGACCCTATTTTCAGAGATGATGTTCTCGACCCAACTCTCAAAAAGCTGAAAGGGTCCTCAGTAGAGATGGATAGTCGAGCTGGGCTATCAGACGGTCACCTCTGTAGCTGTAGTGTCATTTTTCCTATGGTCCAATGTGTAAATTAAACAAAAAAGTGCACGTTTGTTATGATGTCCAAGATGGGGACCAGGATGTGGACATAATAAAAAATTAGGGAACATGATAGGAGACATTTCTACAATACATATAATCATTCTTATCTATTTAATACGATGACAACAGCTCTCCATACCTGCAGTCCACCACAAGGACCACCCTCTCTAATCCCTGAAAAATGAAATCATCCTCAGTGACGAAGAGAGGGGGCTAAGCGCCCCCCATGGTCTCAGAGCATTGACTCTTCTAAGAGTCCTAAGAATCCTGCTCACACTGATGGGGTGCAGCTGTGGGACCCTATTTTCAGAGATGATGTCCTCCACCCAACTCTCAAAAAGCTGAAAGGGTCTTCAGTAGAGATGGATAGTCGAGCTGGGCTATCAGACGGTCACCTCTGTAGCTGTAGTGTCATTTTTCCTATGGTCCAATGTGTAAATTAAACAAAAAAGTGCACGTTTGTTATGATGTCCAAGATGGGGACCAGGATGTGGACATAATAAAAAATTAGGGAACATGATAGGAGACATTTCTACAATACATATAATCATTCTTATCTATCTAATACGATGATAACAGCTCTCCATATCTGCAGTCCACCACAAGGACCACCCTCTCTAATCCCTGAAAAATGAAATCATCCTCAGTGATGAAGAGAGGGGGCTAAGTGCCCCCAATGGTCTCAGAGCATTGACTCTTCTAAGAGTCCTAAGAGTCCTGCTCACACTGATGGGGTGCAGCTGTGGGACCCTATTTTCAGAGATGATGTCCTCCACCCAACTCTCAAAAAGCTGAAAGGGTCTTCAGTAGAGATGGATAGTCAAGCTGGGCTATCAGACGGTCACCTCTGTAGCTGTAGTGTCATTTTTCCTATGGTCCAATGTGTAAATTAAACAAAAAAGTGCACGTTTGTTATGATGTCCAAGATGGGGACCAGGATGTGGACATAATAAAAAATTAGGGAACATGATAGGAGACATTTCTACAATACATATAATCATTCTTATCTATCTAATACGATGACAACAGCTCTCCATACCTGCAGTCCACCACAAGGACCACCCTCTCTAATCCCTGAAAAATGAAATCATCCTCAGGGACGAAGAGAGGGGGCTAAGCGCCCCCCATGGTTTTAGAGCATTGACTCTTCTAAGAGTCCTAAGAGTCCTGCTTACACTGATGGGGTGCAGCTGTGGGACCCTATTTTAAGAGATGATGTCCTCCACCCAACTCTCAAAAAGCTGAAAGGGTCTTCAGTAGAGATGGATAGTCGAGCTGGGCTATCAGACGGTCACCTCTGTAGCTGTAGTGTCATTTTTCCTATGGTCCAATGTGTAAATTAAACAAAAAAGTGCACGTTTGTTATGATGTCCAAGATGGGGACCAGGATGTGGACATAATAAAAAATTAGGGAACATGATAGGAGACATTTCTACAATACATATAATCATTCTTATCTATCTAATACGATCACAACAGCTCTCCATACCTGCAGTCCACCACAAGGACCACCCTCTCTAATCCCTGAAAAATGAAATCATCCTCAGTGACGAAGAGAGGGGGCTAAGCGCCCCCATGGTCTCAGAGCATTAACTCTTCTAAGAGTCCTAAGAGTCCTGCTCACACTGATGGGGTGCAGCTGTGGGACCCTATTTTCAGAGATGATGTCCTCCACCCAACTCTCAAAAAGCTGAAAGGGTCTTCAGTAGAGATGGATAGTCGAGCTGGGCTATCAGACGGTCACCTCTGTAGCTGTAGTGTCATTTTTCCTATGGTCCAATGTGTAAATTAAACAAAAAAGTGCACGTTTGTTATGATGTCCAAAATGGGGACCAGGATGTGGACATAATAAAAAATTAGGGAACATGATAGGAGACATTTCTACAATACATATAATCATTCTTATCTATCTAATACGATGACAACAGCTCTCCATACCTGCAGTCCACCACAAGGACCACCCTCTCTAATCCCTGAAAAATGAAATCATCCTCAGTGACGAAGAGAGGGGGCTAAGCGCCCCCATGGTCTCAGAGCATTAACTCTTCTAAGAGTCCTAAGAGTCCTGCTCACACTGATGGGGTGCAGCTGTGGGACCCTATTTTCAGAGATGATGTCCTCCACCCAACTCTCAAAAAGCTGAAAGGGTCTTCAGTAGAGATGGATAGTCGAGCTGGGCTATCAGACGGTCACCTCTGTAGCTGTAGTGTCATTTTTCCTATGGTCCAATGTGTAAATTAAACAAAAAAGTGCACGTTTGTTATGATGTCCAAGATGGGGACCAGGATGTGGACATAATAAAAAATTAGGGAACATGATAGGAGACATTTCTACAATACATATAATCATTCTTATCTATCTAATACGATGACAACAGCTCTCCATACCTGCAGTCCACCACAAGGACCACCCTCTCTAATCCCTGAAAAATGAAATCATCCTCAGGGACGAAGAGAGGGGGCTAAGCGCCCCCATGGTTTTAGAGCATTGACTCTTCTAAGAGTCCTAAGAGTCCTGCTCACACTGATGGGGTGCAGCTGTGGGACCCTATTTTAAGAGATGATGTCCTCCACCCAACTCTCAAAAAGCTGAAAGGGTCTTCAGTAGAGATGGATAGTCGAGCTGGGCTATCAGACGGTCACCTCTGTAGCTGTAGTGTCATTTTTCCTATGGTCCAATGTGTAAATTAAACAAAAAAGTGCACGTTTGTTATGATGTCCAAGATGGGGACCAGGATGTGGACATAATAAAAAATTAGGGAACATGATAGGAGACATTTCTACAATACATATAATCATTCTTATCTATCTAATACGATGACAACAGCTCTCCATACCTGCAGTCCACCACAAGGACCACCCTCTCTAATCCCTGAAAAATGAAATCATCCTCAGTGACGAAGAGAGGGGGCTAAGTGCCCCCATGGTCTCAGAGCATTGACTCTTCTAAGAGTCCTAAGAGTCCTGCTCACACTGATGGGGTGCAGCTGTGGGACCCTATTTTCAGAGATGATGTCCTCCACCCAACTCTCAAAAAGCTGAAAGGGTCTTCAGTAGAGATGGATAGTCGAGCTGGGCTATCAGACGGTCACCTCTGTAGCTGTAGTGTCATTTTTCCTATGGTCCAATGTGTAAATTAAACAAAAAAGTGCACGTTTGTTATGATGTCCAAGATGGGGACCAGGATGTGGACATAATAAAAAATTAGGGAACATGATAGGAGACATTTCTACAATACATATAATCATTCTTATCTATCTAATACGATGACAACAGCTCTCCATACCTGCAGTCCACCACAAGGACCACCCTCTCTAATCCCTGAAAAATGAAATCATCCTCAGGGACGAAGAGAGGGGGCTAAGCGCCCCCCATGGTTTTAGAGCATTGACTCTTCTAAGAGTCCTAAGAGTCCTGCTTACACTGATGGGGTGCAGCTGTGGGACCCTATTTTAAGAGATGATGTCCTCCACCCAACTCTCAAAAAGCTGAAAGGGTCTTCAGTAGAGATGGATAGTCGAGCTGGGCTATCAGACGGTCACCTCTGTAGCTGTAGTGTCATTTTTCCTATGGTCCAATGTGTAAATTAAACAAAAAAGTGCACGTTTGTTATGATGTCCAAGATGGGGACCAGGATGTGGACATAATAAAAAATTAGGGAACATGATAGGAGACATTTCTACAATACATATAATCATTCTTATCTATCTAATACGATCACAACAGCTCTCCATACCTGCAGTCCACCACAAGGACCACCCTCTCTAATCCCTGAAAAATGAAATCATCCTCAGTGACGAAGAGAGGGGGCTAAGCGCCCCCATGGTCTCAGAGCATTAACTCTTCTAAGAGTCCTAAGAGTCCTGCTCACACTGATGGGGTGCAGCTGTGGGACCCTATTTTCAGAGATGATGTCCTCCACCCAACTCTCAAAAAGCTGAAAGGGTCTTCAGTAGAGATGGATAGTCGAGCTGGGCTATCAGACGGTCACCTCTGTAGCTGTAGTGTCATTTTTCCTATGGTCCAATGTGTAAATTAAACAAAAAAGTGCACGTTTGTTATGATGTCCAAAATGGGGACCAGGATGTGGACATAATAAAAAATTAGGGAACATGATAGGAGACATTTCTACAATACATATAATCATTCTTATCTATCTAATACGATGACAACAGCTCTCCATACCTGCAGTCCACCACAAGGACCACCCTCTCTAATCCCTGAAAAATGAAATCATCCTCAGGGACGAAGAGAGGGGGCTAAGCGCCCCCCATGGTTTTAGAGCATTGACTCTTCTAAGAGTCCTAAGAGTCCTGCTTACACTGATGGGGTGCAGCTGTGGGACCCTATTTTAAGAGATGATGTCCTCCACCCAACTCTCAAAAAGCTGAAAGGGTCTTCAGTAGAGATGGATAGTCGAGCTGGGCTATCAGACGGTCACCTCTGTAGCTGTAGTGTCATTTTTCCTATGGTCCAATGTGTAAATTAAACAAAAAAGTGCACGTTTGTTATGATGTCCAAGATGGGGACCAGGATGTGGACATAATAAAAAATTAGGGAACATGATAGGAGACATTTCTACAATACATATAATCATTCTTATCTATCTAATACGATCACAACAGCTCTCCATACCTGCAGTCCACCACAAGGACCACCCTCTCTAATCCCTGAAAAATGAAATCATCCTCAGTGACGAAGAGAGGGGGCTAAGCGCCCCCATGGTCTCAGAGCATTAACTCTTCTAAGAGTCCTAAGAGTCCTGCTCACACTGATGGGGTGCAGCTGTGGGACCCTATTTTCAGAGATGATGTCCTCCACCCAACTCTCAAAAAGCTGAAAGGGTCTTCAGTAGAGATGGATAGTCGAGCTGGGCTATCAGACGGTCACCTCTGTAGCTGTAGTGTCATTTTTCCTATGGTCCAATGTGTAAATTAAACAAAAAAGTGCACGTTTGTTATGATGTCCAAAATGGGGACCAGGATGTGGACATAATAAAAAATTAGGGAACATGATAGGAGACATTTCTACAATACATATAATCATTCTTATCTATCTAATACGATGACAACAGCTCTCCATACCTGCAGTCCACCACAAGGACCACCCTCTCTAATCCCTGAAAAATGAAATCATCCTCAGTGACGAAGAGAGGGGGCTAAGCGCCCCCATGGTCTCAGAGCATTAACTCTTCTAAGAGTCCTAAGAGTCCTGCTCACACTGATGGGGTGCAGCTGTGGGACCCTATTTTCAGAGATGATGTCCTCCACCCAACTCTCAAAAAGCTGAAAGGGTCTTCAGTAGAGATGGATAGTCGAGCTGGGCTATCAGACGGTCACCTCTGTAGCTGTAGTGTCATTTTTCCTATGGTCCAATGTGTAAATTAAACAAAAAAGTGCACGTTTGTTATGATGTCCAAGATGGGGACCAGGATGTGGACATAATAAAAAATTAGGGAACATGATAGGAGACATTTCTACAATACATATAATCATTCTTATCTATCTAATACGATGACAACAGCTCTCCATACCTGCAGTCCACCACAAGGACCACCCTCTCTAATCCCTGAAAAATGAAATCATCCTCAGGGACGAAGAGAGGGGGCTAAGCGCCCCCATGGTTTTAGAGCATTGACTCTTCTAAGAGTCCTAAGAGTCCTGCTCACACTGATGGGGTGCAGCTGTGGGACCCTATTTTAAGAGATGATGTCCTCCACCCAACTCTCAAAAAGCTGAAAGGGTCTTCAGTAGAGATGGATAGTCGAGCTGGGCTATCAGACGGTCACCTCTGTAGCTGTAGTGTCATTTTTCCTATGGTCCAATGTGTAAATTAAACAAAAAAGTGCACGTTTGTTATGATGTCCAAGATGGGGACCAGGATGTGGACATAATAAAAAATTAGGGAACATGATAGGAGACATTTCTACAATACATATAATCATTCTTATCTATCTAATACGATGACAACAGCTCTCCATACCTGCAGTCCACCACAAGGACCACCCTCTCTAATCCCTGAAAAATGAAATCATCCTCAGTGACGAAGAGAGGGGGCTAAGTGCCCCCATGGTCTCAGAGCATTGACTCTTCTAAGAGTCCTAAGAGTCCTGCTCACACTGATGGGGTGCAGCTGTGGGACCCTATTTTCAGAGATGATGTCCTCCACCCAACTCTCAAAAAGCTGAAAGGGTCTTCAGTAGAGATGGATAGTCGAGCTGGGCTATCAGACGGTCACCTCTGTAGCTGTAGTGTCATTTTTCCTATGGTCCAATGTGTAAATTAAACAAAAAAGTGCACGTTTGTTATGATGTCCAAGATGGGGACCAGGATGTGGACATAATAAAAAATTAGGGAACATGATAGGAGACATTTCTACAATACATATAATCATTCTTATCTATCTAATACGATGACAACAGCTCTCCATACCTGCAGTCCACCACAAGGACCACCCTCTCTAATCCCTGAAAAATGAAATCATCCTCAGGGACGAAGAGAGGGGGCTAAGCGCCCCCCATGGTTTTAGAGCATTGACTCTTCTAAGAGTCCTAAGAGTCCTGCTTACACTGATGGGGTGCAGCTGTGGGACCCTATTTTAAGAGATGATGTCCTCCACCCAACTCTCAAAAAGCTGAAAGGGTCTTCAGTAGAGATGGATAGTCGAGCTGGGCTATCAGACGGTCACCTCTGTAGCTGTAGTGTCATTTTTCCTATGGTCCAATGTGTAAATTAAACAAAAAAGTGCACGTTTGTTATGATGTCCAAGATGGGGACCAGGATGTGGACATAATAAAAAATTAGGGAACATGATAGGAGACATTTCTACAATACATATAATCATTCTTATCTATCTAATACGATCAAAACAGCTCTCCATACCTGCAGTCCACCACAAGGACCACCCTCTCTAATCCCTGAAAAATGAAATCATCCTCAGTGACGAAGAGAGGGGGCTAAGCGCCCCCATGGTCTCAGAGCATTAACTCTTCTAAGAGTCCTAAGAGTCCTGCTCACACTGATGGGGTGCAGCTGTGGGACCCTATTTTCAGAGATGATGTCCTCCACCCAACTCTCAAAAAGCTGAAAGGGTCTTCAGTAGAGATGGATAGTCGAGCTGGGCTATCAGACGGTCACCTCTGTAGCTGTAGTGTCATTTTTCCTATGGTCCAATGTGTAAATTAAACAAAAAAGTGCACGTTTGTTATGATGTCCAAGATGGGGACCAGGATGTGGACATAATAAAAAATTAGGGAACATGATAGGAGACATTTCTACAATACATATAATCATTCTTATCTATCTAATACGATGACAACAGCTCTCCATACCTGCAGTCCACCACAAGGACCACCCTCTCTAATCCCTGAAAAATGAAATCATCCTCAGTGACGAAGAGAGGGGGCTAAGCGCCCCCATGGTCTCAGAGCATTAACTCTTCTAAGAGTCCTAAGAGTCCTGCTCACACTGATGGGGTGCAGCTGTGGGACCCTATTTTCAGAGATGATGTCCTCCACCCAACTCTCAAAAAGCTGAAAGGGTCTTCAGTAGAGATGGATAGTCGAGCTGGGCTATCAGACGGTCACCTCTGTAGCTGTAGTGTCATTTTTCCTATGGTCCAATGTGTAAATTAAACAAAAAAGTGCACGTTTGTTATGATGTCCAAGATGGGGACCAGGATGTGGACATAATAAAAAATTAGGGAACATGATAGGAGACATTTCTACAATACATATAATCATTCTTATCTATCTAATACGATGACAACAGCTCTCCATACCTGCAGTCCACCACAAGGACCACCCTCTCTAATCCCTGAAAAATGAAATCATCCTCAGGGACGAAGAGAGGGGGCTAAGCGCCCCCATGGTTTTAGAGCATTGACTCTTCTAAGAGTCCTAAGAGTCCTGCTCACACTGATGGGGTGCAGCTGTGGGACCCTATTTTAAGAGATGATGTCCTCCACCCAACTCTCAAAAAGCTGAAAGGGTCTTCAGTAGAGATGGATAGTCGAGCTGGGCTATCAGACGGTCACCTCTGTAGCTGTAGTGTCATTTTTCCTATGGTCCAATGTGTAAATTAAACAAAAAAGTGCACGTTTGTTATGATGTCCAAGATGGGGACCAGGATGTGGACATAATAAAAAATTAGGGAACATGATAGGAGACATTTCTACAATACATATAATCATTCTTATCTATCTAATACGATGACAACAGCTCTCCATACCTGCAGTCCACCACAAGGACCACCCTCTCTAATCCCTGAAAAATGAAATCATCCTCAGTGACGAAGAGAGGGGGCTAAGTGCCCCCATGGTCTCAGAGCATTAACTCTTCTAAGAGTCCTAAGAGTCCTGCTCACACTGATGGGGTGCAGCTGTGGGACCCTATTTTCAGAGATGATGTCCTCCACCCAACTCTCAAAAAGCTGAAAGGGTCTTCAGTAGAGATGGATAGTCGAGCTGGGCTATCAGACGGTCACCTCTGTAGCTGTAGTGTCATTTTTCCTATGGTCCAATGTGTAAATTAAACAAAAAAGTGCACGTTTGTTATGATGTCCAAGATGGGGACCAGGATGTGGACATAATAAAAAATTAGGGAACATGATAGGAGACATTTCTACAATACATATAATCATTCTTATCTATCTAATACGATGACAACAGCTCTCCATACCTGCAGTCCACCACAAGGACCACCCTCTCTAATCCCTGAAAAATGAAATCATCCTCAGTGACGAAGAGAGGGGGCTAAGCGCCCCCCATGGTCTCAGAGCATTGACTCTTCTAAGAGTCCTAAGAGTCCTGCTCACACTGATGGGGTGCAGCTGTGGGACCCTATTTTCAGAGATGATGTCCTCCACCCAACTCTCAAAAAGCTGAAAGGGTCTTCAGTAGAGATGGATTGTCGAGCTGGGCTATCAGACGGTCACCTCTGTAGCTGTAGTGTCATTTTTCCTATGGTCCAATGTGTAAATTAAACAAAAAAGTGCACGTTTGTTATGATGTCCAAGATGGGGACCAGGATGTGGACATAATAAAAAATTAGGGAACATGATAGGAGACATTTCTACAATACATATAATATAATCATTCTTATCTATCTAATACGATGACAACAGCTCTCCATACCTGCAGTCCACCACAAGGACCACCCTCTCTAATCCCTGAAAAATGAAATCATCCTCAGTGACGAAGAGAGGGGGCTAAGCGCCCCCATGGTCTCAGAGCATTAACTCTTCTAAGAGTCCTAAGAGTCCTGCTCACACTGATGGGGTGCAGCTGTGGGACCCTATTTTCAGAGATGATGTCCTCCACCCAACTCTCAAAAAGCTGAAAGGGTCTTCAGTAGAGATGGATAGTCGAGCTGGGCTATCAGACGGTCACCTCTGTAGCTGTAGTGTCATTTTTCCTATGGTCCAATGTGTAAATTAAACAAAAAAGTGCACGTTTGTTATGATGTCCAAGATGGGGACCAGGATGTGGACATAATAAAAAATTAGGGAACATGATAGGAGACATTTCTACAATACATATAATCATTCTTATCTATCTAATACGATGACAACAGCTCTCCATACCTGCAGTCCACCACAAGGACCACCCTCTCTAATCCCTGAAAAATGAAATCATCCTCAGGGACGAAGAGAGGGGGCTAAGCGCCCCCATGGTTTTAGAGCATTGACTCTTCTAAGAGTCCTAAGAGTCCTGCTCACACTGATGGGGTGCAGCTGTGGGACCCTATTTTAAGAGATGATGTCCTCCACCCAACTCTCAAAAAGCTGAAAGGGTCTTCAGTAGAGATGGATAGTCGAGCTGGGCTATCAGACGGTCACCTCTGTAGCTGTAGTGTCATTTTTCCTATGGTCCAATGTGTAAATTAAACAAAAAAGTGCACGTTTGTTATGATGTCCAAGATGGGGACCAGGATGTGGACATAATAAAAAATTAGGGAACATGATAGGAGACATTTCTACAATACATATAATCATTCTTATCTATCTAATACGATGACAACAGCTCTCCATACCTGCAGTCCACCACAAGGACCACCCTCTCTAATCCCTGAAAAATGAAATCATCCTCAGTGACGAAGAGAGGGGGCTAAGTGCCCCCATGGTCTCAGAGCATTAACTCTTCTAAGAGTCCTAAGAGTCCTGCTCACACTGATGGGGTGCAGCTGTGGGACCCTATTTTCAGAGATGATGTCCTCCACCCAACTCTCAAAAAGCTGAAAGGGTCTTCAGTAGAGATGGATAGTCGAGCTGGGCTATCAGACGGTCACCTCTGTAGCTGTAGTGTCATTTTTCCTATGGTCCAATGTGTAAATTAAACAAAAAAGTGCACGTTTGTTATGATGTCCAAGATGGGGACCAGGATGTGGACATAATAAAAAATTAGGGAACATGATAGGAGACATTTCTACAATACATATAATCATTCTTATCTATCTAATACGATGACAACAGCTCTCCATACCTGCAGTCCACCACAAGGACCACCCTCTCTAATCCCTGAAAAATGAAATCATCCTCAGTGACGAAGAGAGGGGGCTAAGCGCCCCCCATGGTCTCAGAGCATTGACTCTTCTAAGAGTCCTAAGAGTCCTGCTCACACTGATGGGGTGCAGCTGTGGGACCCTATTTTCAGAGATGATGTCCTCCACCCAACTCTCAAAAAGCTGAAAGGGTCTTCAGTAGAGATGGATTGTCGAGCTGGGCTATCAGACGGTCACCTCTGTAGCTGTAGTGTCATTTTTCCTATGGTCCAATGTGTAAATTAAACAAAAAAGTGCACGTTTGTTATGATGTCCAAGATGGGGACCAGGATGTGGACATAATAAAAAATTAGGGAACATGATAGGAGACATTTCTACAATACATATAATCATTCTTATCTATCTAATACGATGATAACAGCTCTCCATACCTGCAGTCCACCACAAGGACCACCCTCTCTAATCCCTGAAAAATGAAATCATCCTCAGTGACGAAGAGAGGGGGCTAAGTGCCCCCAATGGTCTCAGAGCATTGACTCTTCTAAGAGTCCTAAGAGTCCTGCTCACACTGATGGGGTGCAGCTGTGGGACCCTATTTTCAGAGATGATGTCCTCCACCCAACTCTCAAAAAGCTGAAAGGGTCTTCAGTAGAGATGGATAGTCGAGCTGGGCTATCAGACGGTCACCTCTGTAGCTGTAGTGTCATTTTTCCTATGGTCCAATGTGTAAATTAAACAAAAAAGTGCACGTTTGTTATGATGTCCAAGATGGGGACCAGGATGTGGACATAATAAAAAATTAGGGAACATGATAGGAGACATTTCTACAATACATATAATCATTCTTATCTATCTAATACGATGACAACAGCTCTCCATACCTGCAGTCCACCACAAGGACCACCCTCTCTAATCCCTGAAAAATGAAATCATCCTCAGTGACGAAGAGAGGGGGCTAAGCGCCCCCATGGTCTCAGAGCATTAACTCTTCTAAGAGTCCTAAGAGTCCTGCTCACACTGATGGGGTGCAGCTGTGGGACCCTATTTTCAGAGATGATGTCCTCCACCCAACTCTCAAAAAGCTGAAAGGGTCTTCAGTAGAGATGGATAGTCGAGCTGGGCTATCAGACGGTCACCTCTGTAGCTGTAGTGTCATTTTTCCTATGGTCCAATGTGTAAATTAAACAAAAAAGTGCACGTTTGTTATGATGTCCAAGATGGGGACCAGGATGTGGACATAATAAAAAATTAGGGAACATGATAGGAGACATTTCTACAATACATATAATCATTCTTATCTATCTAATACGATGACAACAGCTCTCCATACCTGCAGTCCACCACAAGGACCACCCTCTCTAATCCCTGAAAAATGAAATCATCCTCAGGGACGAAGAGAGGGGGCTAAGCGCCCCCATGGTTTTAGAGCATTGACTCTTCTAAGAGTCCTAAGAGTCCTGCTCACACTGATGGGGTGCAGCTGTGGGACCCTATTTTAAGAGATGATGTCCTCCACCCAACTCTCAAAAAGCTGAAAGGGTCTTCAGTAGAGATGGATAGTCGAGCTGGGCTATCAGACGGTCACCTCTGTAGCTGTAGTGTCATTTTTCCTATGGTCCAATGTGTAAATTAAACAAAAAAGTGCACGTTTGTTATGATGTCCAAGATGGGGACCAGGATGTGGACATAATAAAAAATTAGGGAACATGATAGGAGACATTTCTACAATACATATAATCATTCTTATCTATCTAATACGATGACAACAGCTCTCCATACCTGCAGTCCACCACAAGGACCACCCTCTCTAATCCCTGAAAAATGAAATCATCCTCAGTGACGAAGAGAGGGGGCTAAGTGCCCCCATGGTCTCAGAGCATTAACTCTTCTAAGAGTCCTAAGAGTCCTGCTCACACTGATGGGGTGCAGCTGTGGGACCCTATTTTCAGAGATGATGTCCTCCACCCAACTCTCAAAAAGCTGAAAGGGTCTTCAGTAGAGATGGATAGTCGAGCTGGGCTATCAGACGGTCACCTCTGTAGCTGTAGTGTCATTTTTCCTATGGTCCAATGTGTAAATTAAACAAAAAAGTGCACGTTTGTTATGATGTCCAAGATGGGGACCAGGATGTGGACATAATAAAAAATTAGGGAACATGATAGGAGACATTTCTACAATACATATAATCATTCTTATCTATCTAATACGATGACAACAGCTCTCCATACCTGCAGTCCACCACAAGGACCACCCTCTCTAATCCCTGAAAAATGAAATCATCCTCAGTGACGAAGAGAGGGGGCTAAGCGCCCCCCATGGTCTCAGAGCATTGACTCTTCTAAGAGTCCTAAGAGTCCTGCTCACACTGATGGGGTGCAGCTGTGGGACCCTATGAGTTTCCATTGGATTGATAGGCCAGGTGCTTTCTTTTGCTTTTGTTTGGCCATGTTGTGTGCGCAGTCACTTGGAATATGTGAATTAATGTAGAGTCAGTTTCACATTTCTCTTTGTTGGTGTAGTGGTAGGCTCTTTGCTTGGGCTGTGAGAGGTTGTGGGTTTGACTCTGAGGCAAGGCCCATGGACTTTTTATGGCTGCATGTAATTGCCTAGTCCAATGGACTTTGTTGCCTATGAGTTTCCATTGGATTGATAGGCCAGGTATTGACTTTTGCTTTCGTTTGGCCATGTTGTGTGCGCAGTCACTAGGATTATGTGAATTAATGTAGAATCAGTTTCACATTTCTCTGTGTTGGTGTAGTGGTAGGCTCTTTGCTTGGGCTGCGAGAGGTTGTGGGTTTGACTCTGAGGCAAGGCCCATGGACTTTTTATGGCTGCATGTAATTGCCTAGTCCAATGGACTGTGTTGCCTATGAGTTTCCATTGGATTGATAGGCCAGGTATTTTCTTTTGTTTGGCCATGTTGTGTGCGCAGTCGGTAGGATTATGTGAATTAATGTAGAATCAGTTTCCCACTTCTCTGTGTTGGTGTAGTGGTAGGCTCTTTGCTTGGCTGCGAGAGGTTGTGGGTTTGACTCTGAGGCAAGGCCCATGGACTTTGTATGTCTCCATGTAAATGTCTCCCTAATTTTTTATTATGTCCACATCCTGGTCCCCATCTTGGACATCATAACAAACGTGCACTTTTTTGTTTAATTTACACATTGGACCATAGGAAAAATGACACTACAGCTACAGAGGTGACCGTCTGATAGCCCAGCTCGACAATCCATCTCTACTGAAGACCCTTTCAGCTTTTTGAGAGTTGGGTGGAGGACATCATCTCTGAAAATAGGGTCCCACAGCTGCACCCCATCAGTGTGAGCAGGACTCTTAGGACTCTTAGAAGAGTCAATGCTCTGAGACCATGGGGGGCGCTTAGCCCCCTCTCTTCGTCACTGAGGATGATTTCATTTTTCAGGGATTAGAGAGGGTGGTCCTTGTGGTGGACTGCAGGTATGGAGAGCTGTTGTCATCGTATTAGATAGATAAGAATGATTATATGTATTGTAGAAATGTCTCCTATCATGTTCCCTAATTTTTTATTATGTCCACATCCTGGTCCCCATCTTGGACATCATAACAAACGTGCACTTTTTTGTTTAATTTACACATTGGACCATAGGAAAAATGACACTACAGCTACAGAGGTGACCGTCTGATAGCCCAGCTCGACTATCCATCTCTACTGAAGACCCTTTCAGCTTTTTGAGAGTTGGGTGGAGGACATCATCTCTGAAAATAGGGTCCCACAGCTGCACCCCATCAGTGTGAGCAGGACTCTTAGGACTCTTAGAAGAGTTAATGCTCTGAGACCATGGGGGCACTTAGCCCCCTCTCTTCGTCACTGAGGATGATTTCATTTTTCAGGGATTAGAGAGGGTGGTCCTTGTGGTGGACTGCAGGTATGGAGAGCTGTTGTCATCGTATTAGATAGATAAGAATGATTATATGTATTGTAGAAATGTCTCCTATCATGTTCCCTAATTTTTTATTATGTCCACATCCTGGTCCCCATCTTGGACATCATAACAAACGTGCACTTTTTTGTTTAATTTACACATTGGACCATAGGAAAAATGACACTACAGCTACAGAGGTGACCGTCTGATAGCCCAGCTCGACTATCCATCTCTACTGAAGACCCTTTCAGCTTTTTGAGAGTTGGGTGGAGGACATCATCTCTTAAAATAGGGTCCCACAGCTGCACCCCATCAGTGTGAGCAGGACTCTTAGGACTCTTAGAAGAGTCAATGCTCTAAAACCATGGGGGCGCTTAGCCCCCTCTCTTCGTCCCTGAGGATGATTTCATTTTTCAGGGATTAGAGAGGGTGGTCCTTGTGGTGGACTGCAGGTATGGAGAGCTGTTGTCATCGTATTAGATAGATAAGAATGATTATATGTATTGTAGAAATGTCTCCTATCATGTTCCCTAATTTTTTATTATGTCCACATCCTGGTCCCCATCTTGGACATCATAACAAACGTGCACTTTTTTGTTTAATTTACACATTGGACCATAGGAAAAATGACACTACAGCTACAGAGGTGACCGTCTGATAGCCCAGCTCGACTATCCATCTCTACTGAAGACCCTTTCAGCTTTTTGAGAGTTGGGTGGAGGACATCATCTCTGAAAATAGGGTCCCACAGCTGCACCCCATCAGTGTGAGCAGGACTCTTAGGACTCTTAGAAGAGTTAATGCTCTGAGACCATGGGGGCGCTTAGCCCCCTCTCTTCGTCACTGAGGATGATTTCATTTTTCAGGGATTAGAGAGGGTGGTCCTTGTGGTGGACTGCAGGTATGGAGAGCTGTTGTCATCGTATTAGATAGATAAGAATGATTATATGTATTGTAGAAATGTCTCCTATCATGTTCCCTAATTTTTTATTATGTCCACATCCTGGTCCCCATCTTGGACATCATAACAAACGTGCACTTTTTTGTTTAATTTACACATTGGACCATAGGAAAAATGACACTACAGCTACAGAGGTGACCGTCTGATAGCCCAGCTCGACTATCCATCTCTACTGAAGACCCTTTCAGCTTTTTGAGAGTTGGGTGGAGGACATCATCTCTGAAAATAGGGTCCCACAGCTGCACCCCATCAGTGTGAGCAGGACTCTTAGGACTCTTAGAAGAGTCAATGCTCTGAGACCATTGGGGGCACTTAGCCCCCTCTCTTCGTCACTGAGGATGATTTCATTTTTCAGGGATTAGAGAGGGTGGTCCTTGTGGTGGACTGCAGGTATGGAGAGCTGTTATCATCGTATTAGATAGATAAGAATGATTATATGTATTGTAGAAATGTCTCCTATCATGTTCCCTAATTTTTTATTATGTCCACATCCTGGTCCCCATCTTGGACATCATAACAAACGTGCACTTTTTTGTTTAATTTACACATTGGACCATAGGAAAAATGACACTACAGCTACAGAGGTGACCGTCTGATAGCCCAGCTCGACAATCCATCTCTACTGAAGACCCTTTCAGCTTTTTGAGAGTTGGGTGGAGGACATCATCTCTGAAAATAGGGTCCCACAGCTGCACCCCATCAGTGTGAGCAGGACTCTTAGGACTCTTAGAAGAGTCAATGCTCTGAGACCATGGGGGGCGCTTAGCCCCCTCTCTTCGTCACTGAGGATGATTTCATTTTTCAGGGATTAGAGAGGGTGGTCCTTGTGGTGGACTGCAGGTATGGAGAGCTGTTGTCATCGTATTAGATAGATAAGAATGATTATATGTATTGTAGAAATGTCTCCTATCATGTTCCCTAATTTTTTATTATGTCCACATCCTGGTCACCATCTTGGACATCATAACAAACGTGCACTTTTTTGTTTAATTTACACATTGGACCATAGGAAAAATGACACTACAGCTACAGAGGTGACCGTCTGATAGCCCAGCTCGACTATCCATCTCTACTGAAGACCCTTTCAGCTTTTTGAGAGTTGGGTGGAGGACATCATCTCTGAAAATAGGGTCCCACAGCTGCACCCCATCAGTGTGAGCAGGACTCTTAGGACTCTTAGAAGAGTTAATGCTCTGAGACCATGGGGGCACTTAGCCCCCTCTCTTCGTCACTGAGGATGATTTCATTTTTCAGGGATTAGAGAGGGTGGTCCTTGTGGTGGACTGCAGGTATGGAGAGCTGTTGTCATCGTATTAGATAGATAAGAATGATTATATGTATTGTAGAAATGTCTCCTATCATGTTCCCTAATTTTTTATTATGTCCACATCCTGGTCCCCATCTTGGACATCATAACAAACGTGCACTTTTTTGTTTAATTTACACATTGGACCATAGGAAAAATGACACTACAGCTACAGAGGTGACCGTCTGATAGCCCAGCTCGACTATCCATCTCTACTGAAGACCCTTTCAGCTTTTTGAGAGTTGGGTGGAGGACATCATCTCTTAAAATAGGGTCCCACAGCTGCACCCCATCAGTGTGAGCAGGACTCTTAGGACTCTTAGAAGAGTCAATGCTCTAAAACCATGGGGGCGCTTAGCCCCCTCTCTTCGTCCCTGAGGATGATTTCATTTTTCAGGGATTAGAGAGGGTGGTCCTTGTGGTGGACTGCAGGTATGGAGAGCTGTTGTCATCGTATTAGATAGATAAGAATGATTATATGTATTGTAGAAATGTCTCCTATCATGTTCCCTAATTTTTTATTATGTCCACATCCTGGTCCCCATCTTGGACATCATAACAAACGTGCACTTTTTTGTTTAATTTACACATTGGACCATAGGAAAAATGACACTACAGCTACAGAGGTGACCGTCTGATAGCCCAGCTCGACTATCCATCTCTACTGAAGACCCTTTCAGCTTTTTGAGAGTTGGGTGGAGGACATCATCTCTGAAAATAGGGTCCCACAGCTGCACCCCATCAGTGTGAGCAGGACTCTTAGGACTCTTAGAAGAGTTAATGCTCTGAGACCATGGGGGCGCTTAGCCCCCTCTCTTCGTCACTGAGGATGATTTCATTTTTCAGGGATTAGAGAGGGTGGTCCTTGTGGTGGACTGCAGGTATGGAGAGCTGTTGTCATCGTATTAGATAGATAAGAATGATTATATTATATGTATTGTAGAAATGTCTCCTATCATGTTCCCTAATTTTTTATTATGTCCACATCCTGGTCCCCATCTTGGACATCATAACAAACGTGCACTTTTTTGTTTAATTTACACATTGGACCATAGGAAAAATGACACTACAGCTACAGAGGTGACCGTCTGATAGCCCAGCTCGACAATCCATCTCTACTGAAGACCCTTTCAGCTTTTTGAGAGTTGGGTGGAGGACATCATCTCTGAAAATAGGGTCCCACAGCTGCACCCCATCAGTGTGAGCAGGACTCTTAGGACTCTTAGAAGAGTCAATGCTCTGAGACCATGGGGGGCGCTTAGCCCCCTCTCTTCGTCACTGAGGATGATTTCATTTTTCAGGGATTAGAGAGGGTGGTCCTTGTGGTGGACTGCAGGTATGGAGAGCTGTTGTCATCGTATTAGATAGATAAGAATGATTATATGTATTGTAGAAATGTCTCCTATCATGTTCCCTAATTTTTTATTATGTCCACATCCTGGTCCCCATCTTGGACATCATAACAAACGTGCACTTTTTTGTTTAATTTACACATTGGACCATAGGAAAAATGACACTACAGCTACAGAGGTGACCGTCTGATAGCCCAGCTCGACTATCCATCTCTACTGAAGACCCTTTCAGCTTTTTGAGAGTTGGGTGGAGGACATCATCTCTGAAAATAGGGTCCCACAGCTGCACCCCATCAGTGTGAGCAGGACTCTTAGGACTCTTAGAAGAGTTAATGCTCTGAGACCATGGGGGCACTTAGCCCCCTCTCTTCGTCACTGAGGATGATTTCATTTTTCAGGGATTAGAGAGGGTGGTCCTTGTGGTGGACTGCAGGTATGGAGAGCTGTTGTCATCGTATTAGATAGATAAGAATGATTATATGTATTGTAGAAATGTCTCCTATCATGTTCCCTAATTTTTTATTATGTCCACATCCTGGTCCCCATCTTGGACATCATAACAAACGTGCACTTTTTTGTTTAATTTACACATTGGACCATAGGAAAAATGACACTACAGCTACAGAGGTGACCGTCTGATAGCCCAGCTCGACTATCCATCTCTACTGAAGACCCTTTCAGCTTTTTGAGAGTTGGGTGGAGGACATCATCTCTTAAAATAGGGTCCCACAGCTGCACCCCATCAGTGTGAGCAGGACTCTTAGGACTCTTAGAAGAGTCAATGCTCTAAAACCATGGGGGCGCTTAGCCCCCTCTCTTCGTCCCTGAGGATGATTTCATTTTTCAGGGATTAGAGAGGGTGGTCCTTGTGGTGGACTGCAGGTATGGAGAGCTGTTGTCATCGTATTAGATAGATAAGAATGATTATATGTATTGTAGAAATGTCTCCTATCATGTTCCCTAATTTTTTATTATGTCCACATCCTGGTCCCCATCTTGGACATCATAACAAACGTGCACTTTTTTGTTTAATTTACACATTGGACCATAGGAAAAATGACACTACAGCTACAGAGGTGACCGTCTGATAGCCCAGCTCGACTATCCATCTCTACTGAAGACCCTTTCAGCTTTTTGAGAGTTGGGTGGAGGACATCATCTCTGAAAATAGGGTCCCACAGCTGCACCCCATCAGTGTGAGCAGGACTCTTAGGACTCTTAGAAGAGTTAATGCTCTGAGACCATGGGGGCGCTTAGCCCCCTCTCTTCGTCACTGAGGATGATTTCATTTTTCAGGGATTAGAGAGGGTGGTCCTTGTGGTGGACTGCAGGTATGGAGAGCTGTTGTCATCGTATTAGATAGATAAGAATGATTATATGTATTGTAGAAATGTCTCCTATCATGTTCCCTAATTTTTTATTATGTCCACATCCTGGTCCCCATCTTGGACATCATAACAAACGTGCACTTTTTTGTTTAATTTACACATTGGACCATAGGAAAAATGACACTACAGCTACAGAGGTGACCGTCTGATAGCCCAGCTCGACTATCCATCTCTACTGAAGACCCTTTCAGCTTTTTGAGAGTTGGGTGGAGGACATCATCTCTGAAAATAGGGTCCCACAGCTGCACCCCATCAGTGTGAGCAGGACTCTTAGGACTCTTAGAAGAGTTAATGCTCTGAGACCATGGGGGCGCTTAGCCCCCTCTCTTCGTCACTGAGGATGATTTCATTTTTCAGGGATTAGAGAGGGTGGTCCTTGTGGTGGACTGCAGGTATGGAGAGCTGTTTTGATCGTATTAGATAGATAAGAATGATTATATGTATTGTAGAAATGTCTCCTATCATGTTCCCTAATTTTTTATTATGTCCACATCCTGGTCCCCATCTTGGACATCATAACAAACGTGCACTTTTTTGTTTAATTTACACATTGGACCATAGGAAAAATGACACTACAGCTACAGAGGTGACCGTCTGATAGCCCAGCTCGACTATCCATCTCTACTGAAGACCCTTTCAGCTTTTTGAGAGTTGGGTGGAGGACATCATCTCTTAAAATAGGGTCCCACAGCTGCACCCCATCAGTGTAAGCAGGACTCTTAGGACTCTTAGAAGAGTCAATGCTCTAAAACCATGGGGGGCGCTTAGCCCCCTCTCTTCGTCCCTGAGGATGATTTCATTTTTCAGGGATTAGAGAGGGTGGTCCTTGTGGTGGACTGCAGGTATGGAGAGCTGTTGTCATCGTATTAGATAGATAAGAATGATTATATGTATTGTAGAAATGTCTCCTATCATGTTCCCTAATTTTTTATTATGTCCACATCCTGGTCCCCATCTTGGACATCATAACAAACGTGCACTTTTTTGTTTAATTTACACATTGGACCATAGGAAAAATGACACTACAGCTACAGAGGTGACCGTCTGATAGCCCAGCTCGACTATCCATCTCTACTGAAGACCCTTTCAGCTTTTTGAGAGTTGGGTGGAGGACATCATCTCTGAAAATAGGGTCCCACAGCTGCACCCCATCAGTGTGAGCAGGACTCTTAGGACTCTTAGAAGAGTCAATGCTCTGAGACCATGGGGGCACTTAGCCCCCTCTCTTCGTCACTGAGGATGATTTCATTTTTCAGGGATTAGAGAGGGTGGTCCTTGTGGTGGACTGCAGGTATGGAGAGCTGTTGTCATCGTATTAGATAGATAAGAATGATTATATGTATTGTAGAAATGTCTCCTATCATGTTCCCTAATTTTTTATTATGTCCACATCCTGGTCCCCATCTTGGACATCATAACAAACGTGCACTTTTTTGTTTAATTTACACATTGGACCATAGGAAAAATGACACTACAGCTACAGAGGTGACCGTCTGATAGCCCAGCTCGACTATCCATCTCTACTGAAGACCCTTTCAGCTTTTTGAGAGTTGGGTGGAGGACATCATCTCTTAAAATAGGGTCCCACAGCTGCACCCCATCAGTGTGAGCAGGACTCTTAGGACTCTTAGAAGAGTCAATGCTCTAAAACCATGGGGGCGCTTAGCCCCCTCTCTTCGTCCCTGAGGATGATTTCATTTTTCAGGGATTAGAGAGGGTGGTCCTTGTGGTGGACTGCAGGTATGGAGAGCTGTTGTCATCGTATTAGATAGATAAGAATGATTATATGTATTGTAGAAATGTCTCCTATCATGTTCCCTAATTTTTTATTATGTCCACATCCTGGTCCCCATCTTGGACATCATAACAAACGTGCACTTTTTTGTTTAATTTACACATTGGACCATAGGAAAAATGACACTACAGCTACAGAGGTGACCGTCTGATAGCCCAGCTCGACTATCCATCTCTACTGAAGACCCTTTCAGCTTTTTGAGAGTTGGGTGGAGGACATCATCTCTGAAAATAGGGTCCCACAGCTGCACCCCATCAGTGTGAGCAGGACTCTTAGGACTCTTAGAAGAGTTAATGCTCTGAGACCATGGGGGCGCTTAGCCCCCTCTCTTCGTCACTGAGGATGATTTCATTTTTCAGGGATTAGAGAGGGTGGTCCTTGTGGTGGACTGCAGGTATGGAGAGCTGTTGTAATCGTATTAGATAGATAAGAATGATTATATGTATTGTAGAAATGTCTCCTATCATGTTCCCTAATTTTTTATTATGTCCACATCCTGGTCCCCATTTTGGACATCATAACAAACGTGCACTTTTTTGTTTAATTTACACATTGGACCATAGGAAAAATGACACTACAGCTACAGAGGTGACCGTCTGATAGCCCAGCTCGACTATCCATCTCTACTGAAGACCCTTTCAGCTTTTTGAGAGTTGGGTGGAGGACATCATCTCTGAAAATAGGGTCCCACAGCTGCACCCCATCAGTGTGAGCAGGACTCTTAGGACTCTTAGAAGAGTTAATGCTCTGAGACCATGGGGGCGCTTAGCCCCCTCTCTTCGTCACTGAGGATGATTTCATTTTTCAGGGATTAGAGAGGGTGGTCCTTGTGGTGGACTGCAGGTATGGAGAGCTGTTGTGATCGTATTAGATAGATAAGAATGATTATATGTATTGTAGAAATGTCTCCTATCATGTTCCCTAATTTTTTATTATGTCCACATCCTGGTCCCCATCTTGGACATCATAACAAACGTGCACTTTTTTGTTTAATTTACACATTGGACCATAGGAAAAATGACACTACAGCTACAGAGGTGACCGTCTGATAGCCCAGCTCGACTATCCATCTCTACTGAAGACCCTTTCAGCTTTTTGAGAGTTGGGTGGAGGACATCATCTCTTAAAATAGGGTCCCACAGCTGCACCCCATCAGTGTAAGCAGGACTCTTAGGACTCTTAGAAGAGTCAATGCTCTAAAACCATGGGGGGCGCTTAGCCCCCTCTCTTCGTCCCTGAGGATGATTTCATTTTTCAGGGATTAGAGAGGGTGGTCCTTGTGGTGGACTGCAGGTATGGAGAGCTGTTGTCATCGTATTAGATAGATAAGAATGATTATATGTATTGTAGAAATGTCTCCTATCATGTTCCCTAATTTTTTATTATGTCCACATCCTGGTCCCCATTTTGGACATCATAACAAACGTGCACTTTTTTGTTTAATTTACACATTGGACCATAGGAAAAATGACACTACAGCTACAGAGGTGACCGTCTGATAGCCCAGCTCGACTATCCATCTCTACTGAAGACCCTTTCAGCTTTTTGAGAGTTGGGTGGAGGACATCATCTCTGAAAATAGGGTCCCACAGCTGCACCCCATCAGTGTGAGCAGGACTCTTAGGACTCTTAGAAGAGTTAATGCTCTGAGACCATGGGGGCGCTTAGCCCCCTCTCTTCGTCACTGAGGATGATTTCATTTTTCAGGGATTAGAGAGGGTGGTCCTTGTGGTGGACTGCAGGTATGGAGAGCTGTTGTGATCGTATTAGATAGATAAGAATGATTATATGTATTGTAGAAATGTCTCCTATCATGTTCCCTAATTTTTTATTATGTCCACATCCTGGTCCCCATCTTGGACATCATAACAAACGTGCACTTTTTTGTTTAATTTACACATTGGACCATAGGAAAAATGACACTACAGCTACAGAGGTGACCGTCTGATAGCCCAGCTCGACTATCCATCTCTACTGAAGACCCTTTCAGCTTTTTGAGAGTTGGGTGGAGGACATCATCTCTTAAAATAGGGTCCCACAGCTGCACCCCATCAGTGTAAGCAGGACTCTTAGGACTCTTAGAAGAGTCAATGCTCTAAAACCATGGGGGGCGCTTAGCCCCCTCTCTTCGTCCCTGAGGATGATTTCATTTTTCAGGGATTAGAGAGGGTGGTCCTTGTGGTGGACTGCAGGTATGGAGAGCTGTTGTCATCGTATTAGATAGATAAGAATGATTATATGTATTGTAGAAATGTCTCCTATCATGTTCCCTAATTTTTTATTATGTCCACATCCTGGTCCCCATCTTGGACATCATAACAAACGTGCACTTTTTTGTTTAATTTACACATTGGACCATAGGAAAAATGACACTACAGCTACAGAGGTGACCGTCTGATAGCCCAGCTCGACTATCCATCTCTACTGAAGACCCTTTCAGCTTTTTGAGAGTTGGGTGGAGGACATCATCTCTGAAAATAGGGTCCCACAGCTGCACCCCATCAGTGTGAGCAGGACTCTTAGGACTCTTAGAAGAGTCAATGCTCTGAGACCATGGGGGCACTTAGCCCCCTCTCTTCGTCACTGAGGATGATTTCATTTTTCAGGGATTAGAGAGGGTGGTCCTTGTGGTGGACTGCAGGTATGGAGAGCTGTTGTCATCGTATTAGATAGATAAGAATGATTATATGTATTGTAGAAATGTCTCCTATCATGTTCCCTAATTTTTTATTATGTCCACATCCTGGTCCCCATCTTGGACATCATAACAAACGTGCACTTTTTTGTTTAATTTACACATTGGACCATAGGAAAAATGACACTACAGCTACAGAGGTGACCGTCTGATAGCCCAGCTCGACTATCCATCTCTACTGAAGACCCTTTCAGCTTTTTGAGAGTTGGGTGGAGGACATCATCTCTTAAAATAGGGTCCCACAGCTGCACCCCATCAGTGTGAGCAGGACTCTTAGGACTCTTAGAAGAGTCAATGCTCTAAAACCATGGGGGCGCTTAGCCCCCTCTCTTCGTCCCTGAGGATGATTTCATTTTTCAGGGATTAGAGAGGGTGGTCCTTGTGGTGGACTGCAGGTATGGAGAGCTGTTGTCATCGTATTAGATAGATAAGAATGATTATATGTATTGTAGAAATGTCTCCTATCATGTTCCCTAATTTTTTATTATGTCCACATCCTGGTCCCCATCTTGGACATCATAACAAACGTGCACTTTTTTGTTTAATTTACACATTGGACCATAGGAAAAATGACACTACAGCTACAGAGGTGACCGTCTGATAGCCCAGCTCGACTATCCATCTCTACTGAAGACCCTTTCAGCTTTTTGAGAGTTGGGTGGAGGACATCATCTCTGAAAATAGGGTCCCACAGCTGCACCCCATCAGTGTGAGCAGGACTCTTAGGACTCTTAGAAGAGTTAATGCTCTGAGACCATGGGGGCGCTTAGCCCCCTCTCTTCGTCACTGAGGATGATTTCATTTTTCAGGGATTAGAGAGGGTGGTCCTTGTGGTGGACTGCAGGTATGGAGAGCTGTTGTCATCGTATTAGATAGATAAGAATGATTATATGTATTGTAGAAATGTCTCCTATCATGTTCCCTAATTTTTTATTATGTCCACATCCTGGTCCCCATTTTGGACATCATAACAAACGTGCACTTTTTTGTTTAATTTACACATTGGACCATAGGAAAAATGACACTACAGCTACAGAGGTGACCGTCTGATAGCCCAGCTCGACTATCCATCTCTACTGAAGACCCTTTCAGCTTTTTGAGAGTTGGGTGGAGGACATCATCTCTGAAAATAGGGTCCCACAGCTGCACCCCATCAGTGTGAGCAGGACTCTTAGGACTCTTAGAAGAGTTAATGCTCTGAGACCATGGGGGCGCTTAGCCCCCTCTCTTCGTCACTGAGGATGATTTCATTTTTCAGGGATTAGAGAGGGTGGTCCTTGTGGTGGACTGCAGGTATGGAGAGCTGTTGTGATCGTATTAGATAGATAAGAATGATTATATGTATTGTAGAAATGTCTCCTATCATGTTCCCTAATTTTTTATTATGTCCACATCCTGGTCCCCATCTTGGACATCATAACAAACGTGCACTTTTTTGTTTAATTTACACATTGGACCATAGGAAAAATGACACTACAGCTACAGAGGTGACCGTCTGATAGCCCAGCTCGACTATCCATCTCTACTGAAGACCCTTTCAGCTTTTTGAGAGTTGGGTGGAGGACATCATCTCTTAAAATAGGGTCCCACAGCTGCACCCCATCAGTGTAAGCAGGACTCTTAGGACTCTTAGAAGAGTCAATGCTCTAAAACCATGGGGGGCGCTTAGCCCCCTCTCTTCGTCCCTGAGGATGATTTCATTTTTCAGGGATTAGAGAGGGTGGTCCTTGTGGTGGACTGCAGGTATGGAGAGCTGTTGTCATCGTATTAGATAGATAAGAATGATTATATGTATTGTAGAAATGTCTCCTATCATGTTCCCTAATTTTTTATTATGTCCACATCCTGGTCCCCATCTTGGACATCATAACAAACGTGCACTTTTTTGTTTAATTTACACATTGGACCATAGGAAAAATGACACTACAGCTACAGAGGTGACCGTCTGATAGCCCAGCTTGACTATCCATCTCTACTGAAGACCCTTTCAGCTTTTTGAGAGTTGGGTGGAGGACATCATCTCTGAAAATAGGGTCCCACAGCTGCACCCCATCAGTGTGAGCAGGACTCTTAGGACTCTTAGAAGAGTCAATGCTCTGAGACCATTGGGGGCACTTAGCCCCCTCTCTTCATCACTGAGGATGATTTCATTTTTCAGGGATTAGAGAGGGTGGTCCTTGTGGTGGACTGCAGATATGGAGAGCTGTTATCATCGTATTAGATAGATAAGAATGATTATATGTATTGTAGAAATGTCTCCTATCATGTTCCCTAATTTTTTATTATGTCCACATCCTGGTCCCCATCTTGGACATCATAACAAACGTGCACTTTTTTGTTTAATTTACACATTGGACCATAGGAAAAATGACACTACAGCTACAGAAGTGACCGTCTGATAGCCCAGCTCGACTATCCATCTCTACTGAAGACCCTTTCAGCTTTTTGAGAGTTGGGTGGAGGACATCATCTCTGAAAATAGGGTCCCACAGCTGCACCCCATCAGTGTGAGCAGGATTCTTAGGACTCTTAGAAGAGTCAATGCTCTGAGACCATGGGGGGCGCTTAGCCCCCTCTCTTCGTCACTGAGGATGATTTCATTTTTCAGGGATTAGAGAGGGTGGTCCTTGTGGTGGACTGCAGGTATGGAGAGCTGTTGTCATCGTATTAAATAGATAAGAATGATTATATGTATTGTAGAAATGTCTCCTATCATGTTCCCTAATTTTTTATTATGTCCACATCCTGGTCCCCATCTTGGACATCATAACAAACGTGCACTTTTTTGTTTAATTTACACATTGGACCATAGGAAAAATGACACTACAGCTACAGAGGTGACCGTCTGATAGCCCAGCTCGACTATCCATCTCTACTGAGGACCCTTTCAGCTTTTTGAGAGTTGGGTCGAGAACATCATCTCTGAAAATAGGGTCCCACAGCTGCACCCCATCAGTGTGAGCAGGACTCTTAGGACTCTTAGAAGAGTCAATGCTCTGAGACCATGGGGGGCGCTTAGCCCCCTCTCTTCGTCACTGAGGATGATTTCACTTTTCAGGGAATAGAGAGGGTGGTCCTTGTGGTGGACTGCAGGTATGGAAAGCTGTTGTCATCGTATTAGATAGATAAGAATGATTATATGTATTGTAGAAATGTCTCCTATCATGTTCCCTATTTTTTTATTATGTCCACATCCTGGTCCCCATCTTGGAAATCATAACAAACGTGCACTTTTTTGTTTAACTTACACATTGGACCATAGGAAAAATGACACTACAGCTACAGAGGTGACCGTCTGATAGCCCAGCTCGACTATCCATCTCTACTGAAGACCCTTTCAGCTTTTTGAGAGTTGGGTGGAGGACATCATCTCTGAAAATAGGGTCCCACAGCTGCACCCCATCAGTGTGAGCAGGAATCTTAGGACTCTTAGAAGAGTCAATGCTCTGAGACCATGGGGGGCGCTTAGCCCCCTCTCTTCGTCACTGAGGATGATTTCATTTTTCAGGGATTAGAGAGAGTGGTCCTTGTGGTGGACTGCAGGTATGGAGAGCTGTTGTGATCGTATTAGATAGATAAGAATGATTATATGTATTGTAGAAATGTCTCCTATCATGTTCCCTAATTTTTTATTATGTCCACATCCTGGTCCCCATCTTGAACATCATAACAAACGTGCACTTTTTTGTTTAATTTACACCTTGGACCATAGGAAAAATGACACTACAGCTACAGAGGTGACCGTCTGATAGCCCAGCTCGACTATCCATCTCTACTGAAGACCCTTTCAGCTTTTTGAGAGTTGGGTGGAGGACATCATCTCTGAAAATAGGGTCCCACAGCTGCACCCCATCAGTGTGAGCAGGACTCTTAGGACTCTTAGACGAGTTAATGCTCTGAGACCATGGGGGCACTTAGCCCCCTCTCTTCGTCACTGAGGATGATTTCATTTTTCAGGGATTAGAGAGGGTGGTCCTTGTGGTGGACTGCAGGTATGGAGAGCTGTTGTCATCGTATTAGATAGATAAGAATGATTATATGTATTGTAGAAATGTCTCCTATCATGTTCCCTAATTTTTTATTATGTCCACATCCTGGTCCCCATCTTGGACATCATAACAAACGTGCACTTTTTTGTTTAATTTACACATTGGACCATAGGAAAAATGACACTACAGCTACAGAGGTGACCGTCTGATAGCCCAGCTCGACTATCCATCTCTACTGAAGACCCTTTCAGCTTTTTGAGAGTTGGGTGGAGGACATCATCTCTTAAAATAGGGTCCCACAGCTGCACCCCATCAGTGTGAGCAGGACTCTTAGGACTCTTAGAAGAGTCAATGCTCTAAAACCATGGGGGAGCTTAGCCCCCTCTCTTCGTCCCTGAGGATGATTTCATTTTTCAGGGATTAGAGAGGGTGGTCCTTGTGGTGGACTGCAGGTATGGAGAGCTGTTGTCATCGTATTAGATAGATAAGAATGATTATATGTATTGTAGAAATGTCTCCTATCATGTTCCCTAATTTTTTATTATGTCCACATCCTGGTCCCCATCTTGGACATCATAACAAACGTGCACTTTTTTGTTTAATTTACACATTGGACCATAGGAAAAATGACACTACAGCTACAGAGGTGACCGTCTGATAGCCCAGCTCGACTATCCATCTCTACTGAAGACCCTTTCAGCTTTTTGAGAGTTGGGTGGAGGACATCATCTCTGAAAATAGGGTCCCACAGCTGCACCCCATCAGTGTGAGCAGGACTCTTAGGACTCTTAGAAGAGTTAATGCTCTGAGACCATGGGGGCGCTTAGCCCCCTCTCTTCGTCACTGAGGATGATTTCATTTTTCAGGGATTAGAGAGGGTGGTCCTTGTGATGGACTGCAGGTATGGAGAGCTGTTGTCATCGTATTAGATAGATAAGAATGATTATATGTATTGTAGAAATGTCTCCTATCATGTTCCCTAATTTTTTATTATGTCCACATCCTGGTCCCCATCTTGGACATCATAACAAACGTGCACTTTTTTGTTTAATTTACACATTGGACCATAGGAAAAATGACACTACAGCTACAGAGGTGACCGTCTGATAGCCCAGCTCGACTATCCATCTCTACTGAAGACCCTTTCAGCTTTTTGAGAGTTGGGTGGAGGACATCATCTCTGAAAATAGGGTCCCACAGCTGCACCCCATCAGTGTGAGCAGGACTCTTAGGACTCTTAGAAGAGTTAATGCTCTGAGACCATGGGGGCGCTTAGCCCCCTCTCTTCGTCACTGAGGATGATTTCATTTTTCAGGGATTAGAGAGGGTGGTCCTTGTGGTGGACTGCAGGTATGGAGAGCTGTTGTGATCGTATTAGATAGATAAGAATGATTATATGTATTGTAGAAATGTCTCCTATCATGTTCCCTAATTTTTTATTATGTCCACATCCTGGTCCCCATCTTGGACATCATAACAAACGTGCACTTTTTTGTTTAATTTACACATTGGACCATAGGAAAAATGACACTACAGCTACAGAGGTGACCGTCTGATAGCCCAGCTCGACTATCCATCTCTACTGAAGACCCTTTCAGCTTTTTGAGAGTTGGGTGGAGGACATCATCTCTTAAAATAGGGTCCCACAGCTGCACCCCATCAGTGTAAGCAGGACTCTTAGGACTCTTAGAAGAGTCAATGCTCTGAGACCATGGGGGGCGCTTAGCCCCCTCTCTTCGTCACTGAGGATGATTTCATTTTTCAGGGATTAGAGAGGGTGGTCCTTGTGGTGGACTGCAGGTATGGAGAGCTGTTGTCATCGTATTAAATAGATAAGAATGATTATATGTATTGTAGAAATGTCTCCTATCATGTTCCCTAATTTTTTATTATGTCCACATCCTGGTCCCCATCTTGGACATCATAACAAACGTGCACTTTTTTGTTTAATTTACACATTGGACCATAGGAAAAATGACACTACAGCTACAGAGGTGACCGTCTGATAGCCCAGCTCGACTATCCATCTCTACTGAGGACCCTTTCAGCTTTTTGAGAGTTGGGTGGAGAACATCATCTCTGAAAATAGGGTCCCACAGCTGCACCCCATCAGTGTGAGCAGGACTCTTAGGACTCTTAGAAGAGTCAATGCTCTGAGACCATGGGGGGCGCTTAGCCCCCTCTCTTCGTCACTGAGGATGATTTCACTTTTCAGGGAATAGAGAGGGTGGTCCTTGTGGTGGACTGCAGGTATGGAAAGCTGTTGTCATCGTATTAGATAGATAAGAATGATTATATGTATTGTAGAAATGTCTCCTATCATGTTCCCTATTTTTTTATTATGTCCACATCCTGGTCCCCATCTTGGAAATCATAACAAACGTGCACTTTTTTGTTTAATTTACACATTGGACCATAGGAAAAATGACACTACAGCTACAGAGGTGACCGTCTGATAGCCCAGCTCGACTATCCATCTCTACTGAAGACCCTTTCAGCTTTTTGAGAGTTGGGTGGAGGACATCATCTCTGAAAATAGGGTCCCACAGCTGCACCCCATCAGTGTGAGCAGGAATCTTAGGACTCTTAGAAGAGTCAATGCTCTGAGACCATGGGGGGCGCTTAGCCCCCTCTCTTCGTCACTGAGGATGATTTCATTTTTCAGGGATTAGAGATAGTGGTCCTTGTGGTGGACTGCAGGTATGGAGAGCTGTTGTGATCGTATTAGATAGATAAGAATGATTATATGTATTGTAGAAATGTCTCCTATCATGTTCCCTAATTTTTTATTATGTCCACATCCTGGTCCCCATCTTGAACATCATAACAAACGTGCACTTTTTTGTTTAATTTACACATTGGACCATAGGAAAAATGACACTACAGCTACAGAGGTGACCGTCTGATAGCCCAGCTCGACTATCCATCTCTACTGAAGACCCTTTCAGCTTTTTGAGAGTTGGGTGGAGGACATCATCTCTGAAAATAGGGTCCCACAGCTGCACCCCATCAGTGTGAGCAGGACTCTTAGGACTCTTAGAAGAGTTAATGCTCTGAGACCATGGGGGCGCTTAGCCCCCTCTCTTCGTCACTGAGGATGATTTCATTTTTCAGGGATTAGAGAGGGTGGTCCTTGTGGTGGACTGCAGGTATGGAGAGCTGTTATCATCGTATTAGATAGATAACAATGATTATGTGTATTGTAGAAATGTCTCCTATCATGTTCCCTAATTTTTTATTATGTCCACATCCTGGTCCCCATCTTGGACATCATAACAAACGTGCACTTTTTTGTTTAATTTACACATTGGACCATAGGAAAAATGACACTACAGCTACAGAGGTGACCGTCTGATAGCCCAGCTCGACTATCCATCTCTACTGAAGACCCTTTCAGCTTTTTGAGAGTTGGGTGGAGGACATCATCTCTGAAAATAGGGTCCCACAGCTGCACCCCATCAGTGTGAGCAGGACTCTTAGGACTCTTGGAAGAGTCAATGCTCTGAGACCATGGGGGGCGCTTAGCCCCCTCTCTTCGTCACTGAGGATGATTTCATTTTTCAGGGATTAGAGAGGGTGGTCCTTGTGGTGGACTGCAGGTATGGAGAGCTGTTGTCATCGTATTAGATAGATAAGAATGATTATATGTATTGTAGAAATGTCTCCTATCATGTTCCCTAATTTTTTATTATGTCCACATCCTGGTCCCCATCTTGGACATCATAACAAACGTGCACTTTTTTGTTTAATTTACACATTGGACCATAGGAAAAATGGACATAATAAAAAATTAGGGAACATGATAGGAGACATTTCTACAATACATATAATCATTCTTATCTATCTAATACGATGACAACAGCTCTCCATACCTGCAGTCCACCACAAGGACCACCCTCTCTAATCCCTGAAAAATGAAATCATCCTCAGTGACGAAGAGAGGGGGCTAAGCGCCCCCATGGTCTCAGAGCATTAACTCTTCTAAGAGTCCTAAGAGTCCTGCTCACACTGATGGGGTGCAGCTGTGGGACCCTATTTTCAGAGATGATGTCCTCCACCCAACTCTCAAAAAGCTGAAGGGGTCTTCAGTAGAGATGGATAGTCGAGCTGGGCTATCAGACGGTCACCTCTGTAGCTGTAGTGTTATTTTTCCTATGGTCCAATGTGTAAATTAAACAAAAAAGTGCACGTTTGTTATGATGTCCAAGATGGGGACCAGGATGTGGACATAATAAAAAATTAGGGAACATGATAGGAGACATTTCTACAATACATATAATCATTCTTATCTATCTAATAGGATGACAACAGCTCTCCATACCTGCAGTCCACCACAAGGACCACGCTCTCTAATCCCTGAAAAATGAAATCATCCTCAGTGACGAAGAGAGGGGGCCAAGCGCCCCCCATGGTACCAGAGCATTGACTCTTCTAAGAGTCCTAAGAGTCCTGCTCACACTGATGGGGTGAAGCTGTGGGACCCTATTTTCAGAGATGATGTCCTCCACCCAACTCTCAAAAAGCTGAAAGGGTCTTCAGTAGAGATGGATAGTCGAGCTGGGCTATCAGACGGTCACCTCTGTAGCTGTAGTGTCATTTTTCCTATGGTCCAATGTGTAAATTAAACAAAAAAGTGCACGTTTGTTATGATGTCCAAGATGGGGACCAGGATGTGGACATAATAAAAAATTAGGGAACATGATAGGAGACATTTCTACAATACATATAATCATTCTTATCTATCTAATACGATGATAACAGCTCTCCATAACTGCAGTCCACCACAAGGACCACCCTCTCTAATCCCTGAAAAATGAAATCATCCTCAGTGACGAAGAGAGGGGGCTAAGTGCCCCCAATGGTCTCAGAGCATTGACTCTTCTAAGAGTCCTAAGAGTCCTGCTCACACTGATGGGGTGCAGCTGTGGGACCCTATTTTCAGAGATGATGTCCTCCACCCAAATCTCAAAATGCTGAAAGGGTCTTCAGTAGAGATGGATAGTCGAGCTGGGCTATCAGACGGTCACCTCTGTAGCTGTAGTGTCATTTTTCCTATGGTCCAATGTGTAAATTAAACAAAAAAGTGCACGTTTGTTATGATGTCCAAGATGGGGACCAGGATGTGGACATAATAAAAAATTAGGGAACATGATAGGAGACATTTCTACAATACATATAATCATTCTTATCTATCTAATACGATGACAACAGCTCTCCATACCTGCAGTCCACCACAAGGACCACCCTCTCTAATCCCTGAAAAATGAAATCATCCTCAGTGACGAAGAGAGGGGGCTAAGCGCCCCCATGGTCTCAGAGCATTAACTCTTCTAAGAGTCCTAAGAGTCCTGCTCACACTGATGGGGTGCAGCTGTGGGACCCTATTTTCAGAGATGATGTCCTCCACCCAACTCTCAAAAAGCTGAAAGGGTCTTCAGTAGAGATGGATAGTCGAGCTGGGCTATCAGACGGTCACCTCTGTAGCTGTAGTGTCATTTTTCCTATGGTCCAATGTGTAAATTAAACAAAAAAGTGCACGTTTGTTATGATGTCCAAGATGGGGACCAGGATGTGGACATAATAAAAAATTAGGGAACATGATAGGAGACATTTCTACAATACATATAATCATTCTTATCTATCTAATACGATCACAACAGCTCTCCATACCTGCAGTCCACCACAAGGACCACTCTCTCTAATCACTGAAAAATGAAATCATCCTCAGTGACGAAGAGAGGGGGCTAAGCGCCCCCCATGGTCTCAGAGCATTGACTCTTCTAAGAGTCCTAAGATTCCTGCTCACACTGATGGGGTGCAGCTGTGGGACCCTATTTTCAGAGATGATGTCCTCCACCCAACTCTCAAAAAGCTGAAAGGGTCTTCAGTAGAGATGGATAGTCGAGCTGGGCTATCAGACGGTCACCTCTGTAGCTGTAGTGTCATTTTTCCTATGGTCCAATTTGTAAATTAAACAAAAAAGTGCACGTTTGTTATGATTTCCAAGATGGGGACCAGGATGTGGACATAATAAAAAAATAGGGAACATGATAGGAGACATTTCTGCAATACATATAATCATTCTTATCTATCTAATACGATGACAACAGCTCTCCATACCTGCAGTCCACCACAAGGACCACCCTCTCTATTCCCTGAAAAGTGAAATCATCCTCAGTGACGAGGAGAGGGGGCTAAGCGCCCCCCATGGTCTCAGAGCATTGACTCTTCTAAGAGTCCTAAGAGTCCTGCTCACACTGATGGGGTGCAGCTGTGGGACCCTATTTTCAAAGATGATGTTCTCCACCCAACTCTCAAAAAGCTGAAAGGGTCTTCAGTAGAGATGGATAGTCGAGCTGGGCTATCAGACGGTCACCTCTGTAGCTGTAGTGTCATTTTTCCTATGGTCCAATGTGTAAATTAAACAAAAAAGTGCACGTTTGTTATGATGTCCAAGATGGGGACCAGGATGTGGACATAATAAAAAATTAGGGAACATGATAGGAGACATTTCTACAATACATATAATCATTCTTATCTATTTAATACGATGACAACAGCTCTCCATACCTGCAGTCCACTACAAGGACCACCCTCTCTAATCCCTGAAAAATGAAATCATCCTCAGTGACGAAGAGAGGGGGCTAAGCGCCCCCATGGTCTCAGAGCATTGACTCTTCTAAGAGTCCTAAGAGTCCTGCTCACACTGATGGGGTGCAGCTGTGGGACCCTATTTTCAGAGATGATGTCCTCCACCCAACTCTCAAAAAGCTGAAAGGTTCTTCAGTAGAGATGGATAGTCGAGCTGGGCTATCAGACGGTCACCTCTGTAGCTGTAGTGTCATTTTTCCTATGGTCCAATGTGTAAATTAAACAAAAAAAGTGCACGTTTGTTATGATGTCCAAGATGGGGACCAGGATGTGGACATAATAAAAAATTAGGGAAATTGATAGGAGACATTTCTACAATACATATAATCATTCTTATCTATCTAATACGATGATAACAGCTCTCCATATCTGCAGTCCACCACAAGGACCACCCTCTCTAATCCCTGAAAAATGAAATCATCCTCAGTGATGAAGAGAGGGGGCTAAGTGCCCCCAATGGTCTCAGAGCATTGACTCTTCTAAGAGTCCTAAGAGTCCTGCTCACACTGATGGGGTGCAGCTGTGGGACCCTATTTTCAGAGATGATGTCCTCCACCCAACTCTCAAAAAGCTGAAAGGGTCTTCAGTAGAGATGGATAGTCGAGCTGGGCTATCAGACGGTCACCTCTGTAGCTGTAGTGTCATTTTTTCTATGGTCCAATGTGTAAATTAAACAAAAAAGTGCACGTTTGTTATGATGTCCAAGATGGGGACCAGGATGTGGACATAATAAAAAATTAGGGAACATGATAGGAGACATTTCTACAATACATATAATCATTCTTATCTATCTAATACGATGACAACAGCTCTCCATACCTACAGTCCACCACAAGGACCACCCTCTCTAATCCCTGAAAAATGAAATCATCCTCAGTGACGAAGAGAGGGGGCTAAGCGCCCCCATGGTCTCAGAGCATTAACTCTTCTAAGAGTCCTAAGAGTCCTGCTCACACTGATGGGGTGCAGCTGTGGGACCCTATTTTCAGAGATGATGTCCTCCACCCAACTCTCAAAAAGCTGAAAGGGTCTTCAGTAGAGATGGATAGTCGAGCTGGGCTATCAGACGGTCACCTCTGTAGCTGTAGTGTCATTTTTCCTATGGTCCAATGTGTAAATTAAACAAAAAAGTGCACGTTTGTTATGATGTCCAAGATGGGGACCAGGATGTGGACATAATAAAAAATTAGGGAACATGATAGGAGACATTTCTACAATACATATAATCATTCTTATCTATCTAATACGATGACAACAGCTCTCCATACCTGCAGTCCACCACAAGGACCACCCTCTCTAATCCCTGAAAAATGAAATCATCCTCAGTGACGAAGAGAGGGGGCTAAGCGCCCCCCATGGTCTCAGAGCATTGACTCTTCTAAGAGTCCTAAGAGTCCTGCTCACACTGATGGGGTGCAGCTGTGGGACCCTATTTTCAGAGATGATGTCCTCCACCCAACTCTCAAAAAGCTGAAAGGGTCTTCAGTAGAGATGGATTGTCGAGCTGGGCTATCAGACGGTCACCTCTGTAGCTGTAGTGTCATTTTTCCTATGGTCCAATGTGTAAATTAAACAAAAAAGTGCACGTTTGTTATGATGTCCAAGATGGGGACCAAAATGTGGACATAATAAAAAATTAGGGAACATGATAGGAGACATTTCTACAATACATATAATCATTCTTATCTATCTAATACGATGATAACAGCTCTCCATACCTGCAGTCCACCACAAGGACCACCCTTTCTAATCCCTGAAAAATGAAATCATCCTCAGTGACGAAGAGAGGGGGCTAAGTGCCCCCAATGGTCTCAGAGCATTGACTTTTCTAAGAGTCCTAAGAGTCCTGCTCACACTGATGGGGTGCAGCTGTGGGACCCTATTTTCAGAGATGATGTCCTCCACCCAACTCTCAAAAAGCTGAAAGGGTCTTCAGTAGAGATGGATAGTCGAGCTGGGCTATCAGACGGTCACCTCTGTAGCTGTAGTGTCATTTTTCCTATGGTCCAATGTGTAAATTAAACAAAAAAGTGCACGTTTGTTATGATGTCCAAGATGGGGACCAGGATGTGGACATAATAAAAAATTAGGGAACATGATAGGAGACATTTCTACAATACATATAATCATTCTTATCTATCTAATACAATGACAACAGCTCTCCATACCTGCAGTCCACCACAAGGACCACCCTCTCTAATCCCTGAAAAATGAAATCATCCTCAGTGACGAAGAGAGGGGGCCAAGCGCCCCCCATGGTACCAGAGCATTGACTCTTCTAAGAGTCCTAAGAGTCCTGCTCACATTGATGGGGTGAAGCTGTGGGACCCTATTTTCAGAGATGATGTCCTCCACCCAACTCTCAAAAAGCTGAAAGGGTCTTCAGTAGAGATGGATAGTCGAGCTGGGCTATCAGACGGTCACCTCTGTAGCTGTAGTGTCATTTTTCCTATGGTCCAATGTGTAAATTAAACAAAAAAGTGCACGTTTGTTATGATGTCCAAGATGGGGACCAGGATGTGGACATAATAAGAAATTAGGGAACATGATAGGAGACATTTCTACAATACATATAATCATTCTTATCTATCTAATACGATGACAACAGCTCTCCATACCTGCAGTCCACCACAAGGACCACCCTCTCTAATCCCTGAAAAATGAAATCATCCTCAGGGACGAAGAGAGGGGGCTAAGCGCCCCCCATGGTTTTAGAGCATTGACTCTTCTAAGAGTCCTAAGAGTCCTGCTTACACTGATGGGGTGCAGCTGTGGGACCCTATTTTCAGAGATGATGTCCTCCACCCAACTCTCAAAAAGCTGAAAGGGTCTTCAGTAGAGATGGATAGTCGAGCTGGGCTATCAGACGGTCACCTCTGTAGCTGTAGTGTCATTTTTCCTATGGTCCAATGTGTAAATTAAACAAAAAAGTGCACGTTTGTTATGATGTTCAAGATGGGGACCAGGATGTGGACATAATAAAAAATTAGGGAACATGATAGGAGACATTTCTACAATACATATAATCATTCTTATCTATCTAATACGATCACAACAGCTCTCCATACCTGCAGTCCACCACAAGGACCACTCTCTCTAATCCCTGAAAAATGAAATCATCCTCAGTGACGAAGAGAGGGGGCTAAGCGCCCCCCATGGTCTCAGAGCATTGACTCTTCTAAGAGTCCTAAGATTCCTGCTCACACTGATGGGGTGCAGCTGTGGGACCCTATTTTCAGAGATGATGTCCTCCACCCAACTCTCAAAAAGCTGAAAGGGTCTTCAGTAGAGATGGATAGTCGAGCTGGGCTATCAGACGGTCACCTCTGTAGCTGTAGTGTCATTTTTCCTATGGTCCAATGTGTAAATTAAACAAAAAAGTGCACGTTTGTTATGATTTCCAAGATGGGGACCAGGATGTGGACATAATAAAAAAATAGGGAACATGATAGGAGACATTTCTACAATACATATAATCATTCTTATCTATCTAATACGATGACAACAGCTCTCCATACCTGCAGTCCACCACAAGGACCACCCTCTCTATTCCCTGAAAAGTGAAATCATCCTCAGTGACGAAGAGAGGGGGCTAAGCGCCCCCCATGGTCTCAGAGCATTGACTCTTCTAAGAGTCCTAAGAGTCCTGCTCACACTGATGGGGTGCAGCTGTGGGACCCTATTTTCAGAGATGATGTTCTCCACCCAACTCTCAAAAAACTGAAAGGGTCTTCAGTAGAGATGGATAGTCGAGCTGGGCTATCAGACGGTCACCTCTGTAGCTGTAGTGTCATTTTTCCTATGGTCCAATGTGTAAATTAAACAAAAAAGTGCACGTTTGTTATGATGTCCAAGATGGGGACCAGGATGTGGACATAATAAAAAATTAGGGAACATGATAGGAGACATTTCTACAATACATATAATCATTCTTATCTATTTAATACGATGACAACAGCTCTCCATACCTGCAGTCCACCACAAGGACCACCCTCTCTAATCCCTGAAAAATGAAATCATCCTCAGTGACGAAGAGAGGGGGCTAAGCGCCCCCCATGGTCTCAGAGCATTAACTCTTCTAAGAGTCCTAAGAGTCCTGCTCACACTGATGGGGTGCAGCTGTGGGACCCTATTTTCAGAGATGATGTCCTCCACCCAACTCTCAAAAAGCTGAAAGGGTCTTCAGTAGAGATGGATAGTCGAGCTGGGCTATCAGTCGGTCACCTCTGTAGCTGTAGTGTAATTTTTCCTATGGTCCAATGTGTAAATTAAACAAAAAAGTGCCCGTTTGTTATGATGTCCAAGATGGGGACCAGGATGTGGACATAATAAAAAATTAGGGAACATGATAGGAGACATTTCTACAATACATATAATCATTCTTATCTATCTAATACGATGATAACAGCTCTCCATATCTGCAGTCCACCACAAGGACCACCCTCTCTAATCCCTGAAAAATGAAATCATCCTCAGTGATGAAGAGAGGGGGCTAAGTGCCCCCAATGGTCTCAGAGCATTGACTCTTCTAAGAGTCCTAAGAGTCCTGCTCACACTGATGGGGTGCAGCTGTGGGACCATATTTTCAGAGATGATGTCCTCCACCCAACTCTCAAAAAGCTGAAAGGGTCTTCAGTAGAGATGGATAGTCGAGCTGGGCTATCAGACGGTCACCTCTGTAGCTGTAGTGTCATTTTCCCTATGGTCCAATGTGTAAATTAAACAAAAAAGTGCACGTTTGTTATGATGTCCAAGATGGGGACCAGGATGTGGACATAATAAAAAATTAGGGAACATGATAGGAGACATTTCTACAATACATATAATCATTCTTATCTATCTAATACGATGACAACAGCTCTCCATACCTGCAGTCCACCACAAGGACCACCCTCTCTAATCCTTGAAAAATGAAATCATCCTCAGTGACGAAGAGAGGGGGCTAAGCGCCCCCATGGTCTCAGAGCATTAACTCTTCTAAGAGTCCTAAGAGTCCTGCTCACACTGATGGGGTGCAGCTGTGGGACCCTATTTTCAGAGATGATGTCCTCCACCCAACTCTCAAAAAGCTGAAAGGGTCTTCAGTAGAGATGGATAGTCGAGCTGGGCTATCAGACGGTCACCTCTGTAGCTGTAGTGTCATTTTTCCTATGGTCCAATGTGTAAATTAAACAAAAAAGTGCACGTTTGTTATGATGTCCAAGATGGGGACCAGGATGTGGACATAATAAAAAATTAGGGAACATGATAGGAGACATTTCTACAATACATATAATCATTCTTATCTATCTAATACGATGACAACAGCTCTCCATACCTGCAGTCCACCACAAGGACCACCCTCTCTAATCCCTGAAAAATGAAATCATCCTCAGTGACGAAGAGAGGGGGCCAAGCGCCCCCCATGGTACCAGAGCATTGACTCTTCTAAGAGTCCTAAGAGTCCTGCTCACACTGATGGGGTGAAGCTGTGGGACCCTATTTTCAGAGATGATGTCCTCCACCCAACTCTCAAAAAGCTGAAAGGGTCTTCAGTAGAGATGGATAGTCGAGCTGGGCTATCAGACGGTCACCTCTGTAGCTGTAGTGTCATTTTTCCTATGGTCCAATGTGTAAATTAAACAAAAAAGTGCACGTTTGTTATGATGTCCAAGATGGGGACCAGGATGTGGACATAATAAGAAATTAGGGAACATGATAGGAGACATTTCTACAATACATATAATCATTCTTATCTATCTAATACGATGACAACAGCTCTCCATACCTGCAGTCCACCACAATGACCACCCTCTCTAATCCCTGAAAAATGAAATCATCCTCAGGGACGAAGAGAGGGGGCTAAGCGCCCCCCATGGTTTTAGAGCATTGACTCTTCTAAGAGTCCTAAGAGTCCTGCTTACACTGATGGGGTGCAGCTGTGGGACCCTATTTTCAGAGATGATGTCCTCCACCCAACTCTCAAAAAGCTGATAGGGTCTTCAGTAGAGATGGATAGTCGAGCTGGGCTATCAGACGGTCACCTCTGTAGCTGTAGTGTCATTTTTCCTATGGTCCAATGTGTAAATTAAACAAAAAAGTGCACGTTTGTTATGATGTCCAAGATGGGGACCAGGATGTGGACATAATAAAAAATTAGGGAACATGATAGGAGACATTTCTACAATACATATAATCATTCTTATCTATCTAATACGATCACAACAGCTCTCCATACCTGCAGTCCACCACAAGGACCACTCTCTCTAATCCCTGAAAAATGAAATCATCCTCAGTGACGAAGAGAGGGGGCTAAGCGCCCCCCATGGTCTCAGAGCATTGACTCTTCTAAGAGTCCTAAGATTCCTGCTCACACTGATGGGGTGCAGCTGTGGGACCCTATTTTCAGAGATGATGTCCTCCACCCAACTCTCAAAAAGCTGAAAGGGTCTTCAGTAGAGATGGATAGTCGAGCTGGGCTATCAGACGGTCACCTCTGTAGCTGTAGTGTCATTTTTCCTATGGTCCAATGTGTAAATTAAACAAAAAAGTGCACGTTTGTTATGATGTCCAAGATGGGGACCAGGATGTGGACATAATAAAAAAATAGGGAACATGATAGGAGACATTTCTACAATACATATAATCATTCTTATCTATCTAATACGATGACAACAGCTCTCCATACCTGCAGTCCACCACAAGGACCACCCTCTCTATTCCCTGAAAAGTGAAATCATCCTCAGTGACGAAGAGAGGGGGCTAAGCGCCCTCCATGGTCTCAGAGCATTAACTCTTCTAAGAGTCCTAAGAGTCCTGCTCACACTGATGGGGTGCAGCTGTGGGACCCTATTTTCAGAGATGATGTTCTCCACCCAACTCTCAAATAGCTGAAAGGGTCTTCAGTAGAGATGGATAGTCGAGCTGGGCTATCAGACGGTCACCTCTGTAGCTGTAGTGTCATTTTTCCTATGGTCCAATGTGTAAATTAAACAAAAAAGTGCACGTTTGTTATGATGTCCAAGATGGGGACCAGGATGTGGACATAATAAAAAATTAGGGAACATGATAGGAGACATTTCTACAATACATATAATCATTCTTATCTATTTAATACGATGACAACAGCTCTCCATACCTGCAGTCCACCACAAGGACCACCCTCTCTAATCCCTGAAAAATGAAATCATCCTCAGTGATGAAGAGAGGGGGCTAAGCGCCCCCCATGGTCTCAGAGCATTGACTCTTCTAAGAGTCCTAAGAGTCCTGCTCACACTGATGGGGTGCAGCTGTGGGACCCTATTTTCAGAGATGATGTCCTCCACCCAACTCTCAAAAAGCTGAAAGGGTCTTCAGTAGAGATGGATAGTCGAGCTGGGCTATCAGACGGTCACCTCTGTAGCTGTAGTGTCATTTTTCCTATGGTCCAATGTGTAAATTAAACAAAAAAGTGCACGTTTGTTATGATGTCCAAGATGGGGACCAGGATGTGGACATAATAAAAAATTAGGGAACATGATAGGAGACATTTCTACAATACATATAATCATTCTTATCTATCTAATACGATGACAACAGCTCTCCATACCGTATTTCATGGTCAATCCAGGTTTGTCAGTGATGGCACTGACATAATGTATGGCGTCTTTTTCGGGCGTTATCCTTTGCCTTTTCATTGTGAAAATCCAGTTGCCTATATCAAAGCAAATTCTACTACTTGTAAAGTATGCAGAAAATGAAATGTAGAACATATAACATCAACTGCTTAGGAACGCATCATAGGTTAGTACTTAAAAGGATATTGTCATGTTCTAGTCATAATGCAAGCTGGACATTTTTCATGTTACCCTGTAATCGCCGGCCTGTTCTAATGCTCACAAGCAAAGATATATGCTCAGCTGCTAAGGCTTCCCTCTGCCTTCTGAATGAAAATTGAATATGTCTGGCTCACTGTGTATATAGCAGGTGCTCAGAAAAAATAAGAGTCAATTCAAAAGAAATAGCTCTGGCACACTATAGTGATTAATAACGTAAGAAAAGAACTCTTGGAATGCTGAAAATTCTTTATTTGTGCAAAAGGATAATTCATCCAACGTTTCGACCTTGTTTTTAGGTCTTTATCAAGGATAAAGTTATCTAAGATCATAAAGGGTTACAAAACCATATAAACACGTAATTAGTACATAGTACAACATAACAGTACAATATATTGCTACTTGAGAGTACAATGGGTCAAATGACCATGAGGCACATACAAAAAATTTTTCCAAAGCCATAGTGAAAACATTTGTACTGAGGAAAGAAAATTTCCACATGACCTATCTGGAGAAACATTCTGGATCAAACAACCAAAAATAGTCAAGCAGGTAAATACATACCTATATGGATAACAGGATGATATGTGTTCAATTGTATAGCGTCATTGCCATTAAGGTACAAATGGAAAACTTGCAATCCTATATAGTGAAGGAAATGAACACATATCATATCAAAGAACACAGGAACATGGGTGTGAGAAAAACCTCAATGTTTATACTTTGTTCTTTATAATGGTGTGAACATGTATATGTCTCAGTACCTTATGCACTTGAGAATTCTAGTGAGTAGATGATGAAAGCCTATTCCAGAACTGGAATCGGTAAATAATTGTAGGTGGAATCTAAATGAAAAGATGGTACAAGTGTTATCATGACACGTGGGCTATAACACAATGGACCGTGTGACAAAGAAGAAAGGAGAGAAAGAAGAGGAAGAAAATGGAACTACCTGTAACATTACGTGATAGTCACTGGTAAGTATCACTTGACAATTCAGGTGAAAAAGGATTCCTTTATTAAAGGGTTCTCAGTCGCCTCAGGATCATGAAATACTAGGGTAAATGATATGAGAATGGGTAAGAAGCACCACTAAAGGAAATATGAGATGCAGGACATATATCTATAAACCCCTGAACTACATGATAGAAATAAAAAGAAGAAAAAAGAAAAAAAAGAAGAAAGAAGAAGAACACATAGAATGCGGAAAGAGAATGGGTACAACTACCTGAGTTACTGCAGGGAGGCCCCTGGTTGGTATTGTGAGGGTTAGTGGAATTCCTTCACTGAAGGGTTCTCAGTTGCCTCAGGTTCGTGAAAAATGCTATAGACAAATAATGCCCGGAGAAAAGGGGTTCATATACAGCGAATAATGGTAATACAAGGTACATGTGTCACATGTAATTGTATATATATATATATTGTACTAAGCTCTACACCAGAAATAGAAAGTAGTCCCTCTGCCTTTTGTCTAGGTGCCCTGAGTTATGTCCTGTAAACTGTCACAGCGACCCAGACACACATGTGTAGTAGGGGAATATCCCTGCTGAGATGCCAGTGCTAGAGCACTCGTTTGCTGTGGAGTTGAACGCTATGTGAGCAGTTCTTACCTTCAATGAGCAGAAGTCTCTTTTTTCAGATTTCAATATCTCTGTGGGTATCTGGCAGAAATATGGAATACTCTTTACTGCTAAGACCCTGTACACCACTCCCACTAAAGGGGGCTTTACACGCTGCGACATCGCTAATGCGGAGTCGTTGGGGTCACGGAATTTGTGACGCACATCCGGCCGCATTAGCGATGTTGCTGCGTGTGACACCGATGAGCGATTTTGCATCGTTGCAAAAACGTGCAAAATCGCTCATCGGTGACATGGGTCTCCATTCTCGATTATCGTTACTGCAGCAGTAACGATGTAGTTCGTCGCTCCTGCGGCAGCACACATCACTCCGTGTGACACCGCAGAAACGAGGAACCTCTCCTTACCTGCCTCCCAGCCGCTATGAGGAAGGAAGGAGGTGGGCGGGATGTTCCGGCCACTCATCTCCGCCCCTCCGCTGCTATTGGGCGGTCGCTCAGTGACGTCGCTGTGACGCCGCACGGACCGCCCCCTTAGAAAGGAGGCGGTTCGCCGGTCACAGCGACGTCGCCGGGCAGGTAAGTATGTGTGACGGGTCTGGTCGGTGTTGTGCGGCATGGGCAGCGATTTACCCGTGTCGCGCAACAGATGGGGGCGGGTACCCACACTAGCGATATCGGGACCGATATCGCAGTGTGTAAAGTAGCCTTTAGTCACATGACCAAGACTGTATCTGTGTCCCTACAACACACTTGAGACAAATGTGTGTGTGAGCCTGCATTGTGGGGTATATATAATATATTATAGAGCTGGGAAGGATCATTCTAAGCAGTGAGCTGTTCCAGTATTTGTAGGAAAATACCCAGTAGAAGCATCAAACACAGCACCAATACCTCCCATCAGTATCCCACCACAGTGCCATGTAACCCATGCCCTACACTCCCATCTACACCAATACTATACAGGCACAAACTAGTATATCTGACTAAAAGCCCCCAAAATATGAAGAACGGCCTATAGTTGAGTGTGGATATAAAATCTATGTGAGCAGAGCTAGAATAGAAATCACTGATCGCATTGAAGTCATTCTGACCATAAATCACCATGATATCAAGGTGAGGAGTTGTGTGTTACTGCTGGGAGGAAAGGGTTAACAGTGGAATATTAAGGTGCATTTCTGTGTGCAGTGTTACTAGTCAATGTAACAATTCAGTATGAGCTGCTCTTGGTGCCGGGGGAGGGAGATGCTCTCCTGAGCAAGATAGATGGGAAATGAACATAATATCTATATAGTGTAAGGCAGGGGGTCTCAAACTCGGCTGGGTGTATGGGCCGCACAGAGGAAAAAAATAATTTGGGGGGCTGCATTCTTTGCAAGACAAAGTGACATTTTTATTGGTACCATATATGTATATATTTTTTTTACACACCTTTGGATGACTGATTTTCAACATTTTTCACTTGTTTATTATAACAAATGTGCACATTCTTTGGTTAAATCTAAAAAAAATAAATGTGATGTTAAAAAAAAGTCATGCCTTATTTTGTTTTTTTTTACATTTTATCCCTTTCTTTTAACTAATAGTGTTACAATTATGACGCTAGCGTTTTGTGAAGGGAATGCTTTGCCTACTTCCGTGACTATGGCCTTCCGGAACTGCTGCATTTTGGCTGACCTCTCCGCCTCGGGAATAAGAGACATAAAGTTCTCCTTGTAGCGTGGGTCTAACAGTGTTACCAACCAGTAATGATTGTCGGCCAAGATGTTCTTAACGCGAGGGTCACGAGACAGGCAGCTTACCATAAAGTCATCCATGTGCGCCAGACTCTTAACAGCCATCACTTCAGTATCCAGACCAACACGATGACTGAACATGCTGTCCTCCTCCTTCTCCTCCTCCTCATCTACCCTGTCCTCTGGCCAGCCACGCTGAACTGAGCATATGACTGGTATGCATGTCATATCCTCAATTTGGCCGGAGAGTTGCTCCATGTCTTCATCTTCCTCCTCGTCATAGTCCTCCACTGCACGTTGTGATGAGACGAGGCTGGGCTATGTGTTATCACCCACACAACATGGCCAAACAAAAGACAATACCTGGCCTATTCATTCAATGAAAACTCATAGGCAACACAGTCCATTGGACTAGGCAATTACATTCAACCATACAAAGTCCATGGGCTTTGCCTCAAAGTCAAACCCACAACTTCTTGTAACCCAAGGAAAGAGCCTACCACTACACCAATACAGAGAAGAGAATGACTCTACATTAATTCACATAATCCTAGTGACTGCGCACACAACATGACCAAACGAAAACAAAAGACAGTCCCTGGCCTATCAATCCAATGGAAACTCATAGACAACATAGTCCAATGGACTACGCAATTACATGCAGCCATACAAAGTCCATGGGCCTTGCCTCAGAGTCATACCCACAATCTCTGGCAGAACAAGCAAAGAGCCTACAACTTCACCAACACAAAGAAGTAGGAAGCTGCGTCTACATTAATTCACATAATCCTAGTGACTGCGCACACAACATGGCCAAACAAAAGCAAAAGACAGTACCTGGCCTATCAATCCAATGGGAACTCATAGGCAACACAGTTAATTGAACTAGGCAATTACATGCAGCCATACAAACTCCATGGGCCTTGCCTCAGAGTCAAACCCACAACCTCTTGCAGCTAAGCAAAGAGCCTTCCACTACAGCAACACAGAGAACTGGGAAACTGATTCTACATTAATTCACATAATCCTACCGACTGCGCACACAACATAACCAAACAAAAGATAATACCTGGCCAATCAATCCAATGGAAACTCATAGGCAACACAGTCCATTGGACTAGGCAATTACACGCAGCCATATAAAGTCCATGGGCTTTGCCACAGAGTCAAACCCACAATTTCTCGCAGCCCAAGCAAAGAGCCTACCACTACACCAAGACAGAGAAGTTGGAAACTGAGTTTACATTAGTTCACATAATCCTAGTGACTGCGCACACAACATGGCCAAACAAAAGCAAAAGACAGTACCTGGCCTATCAATCCAATGGGAACTCATAGGCAAAACAGTTAATTGAAATAGGCAATTACATGCAGCCATACAAACTCCAGGGGCCTTGCCTCAGAGTCGAACCCACAACCTCTTGCAGCTTAAGCAAAGAGACTACCACTACACCAACACAGAGAAGTAGGTGAATGACTCTACATTAATTCACATAATCCTAGTGACTGCGCACACAACATTGCCAAACAAAAGAAAAAGACAGTACCTGGCCTATCAATCCAATAGAAACTCATAGGCAAAGCAATCAATTGGACTAGGCAATTACATGCAGCCATACAAAGTCCATGGGCCTTGCCTCAAAGTCGAACTCACAACCTCTCGCAGCTCAAGCAAAGAGCCTACCACTACACCAACACAGAGAAATGTAAACCTGACTCTACATTATTTCACATAATCCTAGTGACTGCGCACACAACATGGCCAAACGAAAACAAAAGACAGTAACTGGCCTATCAATCCAATAGAAACTCATAGGCAACACAGTCCATTGGACTAAGCAATTACATGCAGCCAATCAAAGTCCATGAGCCTTGCATTAGAGTCGAACCCACAACCTCTCGCAGCCCAAGCAAAGAGCCTACCACTACACCAACACAGAGAAGTGGGAAACTGACTCTACATTAATTCCCATAACCCTAGTGACTGCGCACACAACATGGTCAAACAAAAGCAAAAGGCAGTACCTGGCCTATCAATCCAATGGAAACTCATAGGCAACATAGTCCATTGGACTAGGCAATTACATGCAGCCATACAAAGTCCATGGGCCTTGCCTCAGAGTCAAACCCACAACCTCTGGCAGAACAAGCAAAGAGCCTACAACTACAAAAACACAAAGAAGTAGGAAGCTGCGTCTACATTAATTCACATAATCCTAGTGACTGCGCACACAACATGGCCAAACAAAAGCAGAAGACATTACCTAGCCTATCAAGCCAATGGAAACTCATAGGCAACACAGTCAATTGAACTAGGCGATTACATGCAGCCATACAAACTCCATGGGCCTTGCCTCGGAGTCGAACCCACAATTTCTCGCAGCCCAAGCAAAGAGCCTACCACTACACCAACACAGAGAAGTTGGAATCTGAGTTTACATTAGTTCACATAATCCTAGTGACTGCGCACACAACATGGCCAAACAAAAGCAAAAGACAGTACCTGGCCTATCAATCCGATGGGAACTCATAGGCAACACAGTCAATTGAACTAGGCGATTACATGCAGCCATACAAACTCCATGGGCCTTGCCTCAGAGTCGAACCCACAACCTCTCGCAGCTTAAGCAAAGAGACTACCACTACACCAACACAGAGAATTAGGTGAATGACTCTACATTAATTCACATAATCCTAGTGACTGCGCACACAACATGGCCAAACAAAAGCAAAAGACAGTACCTGGCCTATCATTCCAATTGAAACTCATAGGTAACATAGTCCATTGGACTAGGCAATAACATGCAGCCATACAAAGTCCATGGGCCTTGCCTCAAAGTTGAACTCACAACCTCTCGCAGCTCTAGCAAAGAGCCTACAACTACACCAACACAGAGAAATGTGAACCTGACTCTACATTAATTCACATAATCCTAGTGACTGCGCACACAACATGGCCAAACAAAAGCAAAAGACAGTACCTGGCCTATAAATCCAATAGAAACTCATAGGCAACACAGTCCATTGGACTAGACAATTACATGGAGACATACAAAGTCCATGGGCCTTGCCTCAGAGTCAAACCCACAACCTCTCGCAGCCAAGCAAAGAGCCTACCACTACACCAACACAGAGAAGTGGGAAACTGATTCTACATTAATTCACATAATCCTACCGACTGCGCACACAACATGGCCAAACAAAAGAAAATACCTGGCCTATCAATCCAATGGAAACTCATAGGCAACACAGTCCATTAGACTAGGCAAATACATGCAGCCATACAAAGCCCATGGGCCTTGCCCCAGAGTCGAACCCACAACCTCTTGTAGCCCAAGCAAAGAGCCTACAAATACACCAACACAGAGAAGTGGAAAACTGATTCTACATTAATTCACATAATCCTAGTGACTGCGCACACAACATGGCCAAACAAAAGCAAAAGACATTACCTGGCCTATAAATCCAATAGAAACTCATAGGCAAAGCAATCAATTGGACTAGGCAATTACATGCAGCCATACAAAGTCCATGGGCCTTGCCTCAGAGTCGAACCCACAACCTCTTGTAGCCCAAGCAAAGAGCCTACCACTACACCAACACAGAGAAGTTGGTACAGAGTTTACATTAGTTCACATAATCCTAGTGACTGTGCACACAACATGGCCAAACAAAAGCAAAAGACAGTCCCTGGCCTATCAATCCAATGGAAACTCATATACAACATAGTCCATTGGACTAGGCAATTACATGCAGCCATACAAAGTCCATGGGCCTTGCCTCAGAGTCAAACCCACAACCTCTGGCAGAACAAGCAAAGAACTTACAACTACACCAACACAAAAAAGTAGGAAGCTGCGTCTACATTAATTTACATATTCCTAGCGACTGCGCACACAACATGGCCAAACAAAAGCAAAAGACATTACCTGGCCTATCAAGCCAATGGAAACTCATAGGCAACACAGTCCATTGGACTAAACAATTACATGCAGCCATACAAAGTCCATGGGCTTTGCCTCAGAGTCAAACCCACAATTTCTCGCATCCCAAGCAAAGAGCCTACCACTACAACAACACAGACAAGTTGGAAACTGAGTTTACATTAGTTCACATAATCCTAGTGACTGTGCACACAACATGGCGAAACAAATGCAAAAGACATTATCTGGCCTATCAATCCAATGGAAACTCATAGGCAACACAGTCCATTAGACTAGGCAAATACATGCAGCCATACAAAGTTCATGGGCGTTGCCTCAGAGTCGAACCCACAACCTCTTGGAGAACAAGCAAAGAGCCTACCACTAAACCAACACAGAGAAGTTGGAAACTGATTCTACATTAATTCACATAATCCTACCGACTGCGCACACAACATGGCTAAACAAAAGCAAAAGACAGTACCTGGCTTATCAATCCAATGGAAACTCATAGGCAACACAGTCCATTGGACTAGGCAATAACATGCAGCCATAAAAAGTCCATGGGCCTTGCCTCAGAGTCAAACCCACAACCTCTCGCAGCTCAAGCAAAGAGCCTACCACTACACCAACACAGAGAAATGTGAACCTGCCTCTACATTAATTCACATAATCCTAGTGAGTGCGCACACAACATGGCCAAACGAAAACAAAAGACAGTACCTGGCCTATCAATCCAATGGAAACTCATAGGCAACACAGTCCATTGGACTAGGCAATTACATGCAGCCATAAAAAGTCCATGGGCCTTGCCTCAGAGTCAAACCCACAACCTCTCGCAGCCCAAGCAAAGAGCCTACCACTACACCAACACAGAGAAATGTGAAACTGATTCTACATTAATTCACATAATCCTAGTGACTGCGCACACAACATGGCCAAACGAAAGCAAAAGTCAATACCTGGCCTATCAATCCAATGGAAACTCATAGGCAACAAAGTCCATTGGACTAGGCAATTACATGCAGCCATAAAAAGTCCATGGGCCTTGCCTCAGAGTCAAACCCACAACCTCTCACAGCCCAAGCAAAGAGCCTACCACTACACCAACAAAGAGAAATGTGAAACTGACTCTACATTAATTCACATATTCCAAGTGACTGCGCACACAACATGGCCAAACAAAAGCAAAAGAAAGCACCTGGCCTATCAATCCAATGGAAACTCATAGGTAACGCAGTCCATTGGACTATGCAATTACATGCAGCCATACAAAGTCCATGGGCCTTGCCTCAGAGTCGAACTCACAACCTCTCGCAGCCCAACAAAAAAGCCTACCACTTCAGCAACACAGAGAAGTGTGAAACTGTCTCTACATTAACTCACATAATCCTAGTGACTGCGCACAAAACATGGCCAAACGAAAACAAAAGACAGTACCTGGCCTATCAATCCATTGGACTAGGCAATTACATGCAGCCATACAAAGTCCATGGGCCTTGCCTCAGAGTCAAACCCACAACCTCTTACAGCCCAAGCAAAGAGCCTACCACTACACCAACACAGAGAAGTGCGAAACTGACTCAACATAAATTCACATAATCCTAGTGACTGCGCACACAACATGGCCAAACAAAAGCTAAAGACAGTCCCTTGCCTATCAATCCAATGGAAACTCATAGACAACATAGTCCATTGGAATAGGCAATTACATGCAGCCTCACAAAGTCCATGGGCCTTGCCTCAGAGTCAAACCCACAACCTCTGGCAGAACAAGCAAAGAGCCTACAACTACACCAACACAAAGAAGTAGGAAGCTGCGTCTACATTAATTCACATAATCCTAGTGAATGCGCACACAACATGGCCAAACAAAAGCAAAAGACATTACCTGGCCTATCAGGCCAATGGAAACTCATAGGCAACACAGTTCATTGAACTAGGCGATTACATGCAGCCATACAAAGTCCATGGGCCATGCCGCAGAGTCAAACCCACAACCTCTCGCAGCCAAGCAAAGCAGCTTCCACTACACCAACACAGAGAAGTGGGAAACGGATTCTACATTAATTCACATAATCCTAGTGACTGCGCACACAACATGGCCAAACAAAAGCAAAAGACAATACCTGGCCTATCAATCCAATGGAAACTCGTAGGCAACACAGTCCATTGGACTTGGCAATTACATGCAGCCATACAAAGTCCATGGGCCTTGCCTCAGAGTCAAACCCACAACCTCTGGCAGAACAAGCAAAGAGCCTACAACTACACCAACACAAAGAAGTAGGAAGTTGCGTCTACATTAATTCACATAATCCTAGTGAATGCGCACACAACATGGCCAAACAAAAGCAAAAGACAGTACCTGGCCTATCAATCCAATGGAAACTCATAGGTAACACAGTACATTAGACTAGGCAATTGAATGCAGCCATACAAAGCCCATGGGCCTTGCCCCAGAGTCGAACCCACAACCTCTCGTAGCCCAAGCAAAGAGCCTACCAATACACCAACACAGAGAAGTGAAAAACTGATTCTACATTAATTCACATAATCCTAGTGACTGCGCACACAACATGGCCAAACAAAAGCAAAAGACAGTACCTGGCCTATCAATCCAATAGAAACTCATAGGCAAAGCAATCAATTGGACTAGGCAATTACATGCAGCCATACAAAGTCCATGGGCCTTGCCTCAGAGTCGAACCCACAACTTCTTGGAGAACAAGCAAAGAGCCTACCACTAAACCAACACAGAGAAGTTGGAAACCGACTCTACATTAATTCACATAATCCTAGTGACTGCGCACACAACATGGCCAAACAAAAGCAAAAGACAGTCCCTGGCCTATCAATCCAATGGAAACTCATATACAACATAGTCCATTGGACTAGGCAATTACATGCAGCCATACAAAGTCCATGGGCCTTGCCTCAGAGTCAAACCCACAACCTCTGGCAGAACAAGCAAAGAGCTTACAACTACACCAACACAAAAAAGTAGGAAGGTGCGTCTACATTAATTCACATATTCCTAGAGACTGCGCACACAACATGGCCAAACAAAAGCAAAAGACATTACCTGGCCTATCAAGCCAATGGAAACTCATAGGCAACACAGTCCATTGGACTAAACAATTACATGCAGCCATACAAAGTCCATGGGCTTTGCCTCTGAGTCAAACCCACAATTTGTCGCAGCCCAAGCAAAGAGCCTACCACTACACCAACACAGACAAGATGGAAACTGAGTTTACATTAGTTCACATAATCCTAGTGACTGTGCACACAACATTGCGAAACAAATGCAAAAGACATTATCTGGCCTATCAATCCAATGGAAACTCATAGGCAACACAGTCCATTAGACTAGGCAAATACATGCAGCCATACAAAGTTCATGGGCCTTGCCTCAGAGTCGAACCCACAACCTCTTGGAGAACAAGCAAAGAGCCTACCACTAAACCAACACAGAGAAGTTGGAAACTGACTCCACATTAATTCACATAATCCTAGTGACTGCGCACACAACATGGCCAAACAAAAGCAAAAGACAGTACCAGGCCTATCAATCCAATGGAAACTCATAGGCAACACAGTCCATTGGACTAGACAATTACATGGAGACATACAAAGTCCATGGGCCTTGCTTCAGAGTCAAACCCACAACCTCTCGCAGCTAAGCAAAGAGCCTACCACTACACCAATACAGAGAAGTGGGAAACTGATTCTACATTAATTCACATAATCCTACCGACTGCGCACACAACATGGCTAAACAAAAGCAAAAGACAGTACCTGGCTTATCAATCCAATGGAAACTCATAGGCAACACAGTCCATTGGACTAGGCAATAACATGCAGCCATACAAAGTCCATGGGCCTTGCCTCAAAGTCGAACTCACAACCTCTCGCAGCTCAAGCAAAGAGCCTACCACTACACCAACACAGAGAAATGTGAACCTGCCTCTACATTAATTCACATAATCCTAGTGACTGCGCACACAACATGGCCAAACGAAAGCAAAAGTCCATACCTGGCCTATCAATCCAATGGAAACTCATAGGCAACACAGTCCATTGGACTAGGCAATTACATGCAGCCATAAAAAGTCCATGGGCCTTGCCTCAGAGTCAAACCCACAACTTCTCGCAGCCCAAGCAAAGATCCTACCACTACACCAACACAGAGAAATGTGAAACTGACTCTACATTAATTCACATAATCCTAGTGACTGCGCACACAACATGGCCAAACGAAAGCAAAAGTCAATACCTGGCCTATCAATCCAATGGAAACTCAGGCAACACAGTCCATTGGACTAGACAATTACATGGAGACATACAAAGTCCATGGGCCTTGCCTCAGAGTCAAACCCACAACCTCGCGCAGCCAAGCAAAGAGCCTACTACTACACCAACACAGAAAAGTGAGAAACTGGTACTACATTAATTCACATAATCCTACCGACTGCGCACACAACATGGCCAAACAAAAGCAAAAGTCAGTACCTGGCTTATCAATCCAATGGAAACTCATAGGCAACACAGTCCATTGGACTAGAAAATTACATGGAGACATACAAAGTCCATGGGCCTTGCCTCAGAGTCAAACCCTCAACCTCTCGCAGCCAAGCAAAGAGCCTACCACTACACCAACACAGAGAAGTGGGAAACTGTTTCTACATTAATTCACATAATCCTACCGACTGCGCACACAACATGGCTAAACAAAAGACAATACCTGGCCTATCAATTCAATGGAAACTCATTGGCAACACAGTCCATTGGACTAGGCAATTACATGCAGCCATACAAAGTCCATGGGCTTTGCCTAAAAGTCAAACCCACAACTTCTCGCAGCCCAAGCAAAGAGCCTACCACTACACCAACACAGAGAAGTGGGAAACTGATTCTACATTAATTCACATAATCCTACCGACTGCGCACACAACATGGCCAAACAAAAGACAATACCTGGCCTATCAATCCAATGGAAACTCATAGGCAACACAGTCCATTAGACTAGTCAAATACATGCAGCCATACAAAGTTCATGGGCCTTGCCTCAGAGTCGAACCCACATCCTCTTAGAGAACAAGCAAAGAGCCTACCACTAAACCAACACAGAGAAGTTGGAAACTGACTCTACATTAATTCACATAATCCTAGTGACTGCGCACACAACATGGCCAAACAAAAGCAAAAGACATTACCTGGCCTATCAATCCAATGTAAACTCATAGGTAACACAGTACATTGGACTAGGCAATTGCATGCAGCCATACAAAGCCCATGGGCCTTGCCCCAGAGTCAAACCCACAACCTCTCGTAGCCCAAGCAAAGAGCCTACCAATACACCAACACAGAGAAGTGGAAAACAGATTCTACATTAATTCACATAATCCTAGTGACTGCGCACACAACATGGCCAAACAAAAGCAAAAGACGGTACCTGGCCTATCAATCCAATGGAAACTCATAGGCAACGCAATCAATTGGACTAGGCAATTACATGCAGCCATACAAAGTCCATGGGCCTTGTCTCAGAGTCAAACCCACAACCTCTCTCAGCCCAAGCAAAGAGCCTACCACTACACCAACACAGAGAAAAGCGAAACTGACTCAACATAAATTCACATAATCCTAGTGACTGCGCACACAACATGGCCAAACAAAAGCAAAAGACAGTCCCTGGCCTATCAATCCAATGGAAACTCATAGACAACATAGTCCATTGGACTAGGCAATTACATGCAGCCATACAAAGTCCATGGGCCTTGCCTCAGAGTCAAACCCACAACCTCTGGCAGAACAAGCAAAGAGCTTACAACTACACCAACACAAAAAAGTAGGAAGCTGCGTCTACATTAATTCACATATTCCTAGTGACTGCGCACACAACATGGCCAAACAAAAGCAAAAGACATTACCTGGCCTATCAAACCAGTGGAAACTCATAGGCAACACAGTCCATTGGACAAGACAATTACATGCAGCCATACAAAGTCCATGGGCTTTGCCTCAGAGTCAAACCCACAATTTCTCGCAGCCCAAGCAAAGAGCCTACCACTACACCAACACAGAGACGTTGGTAACAGAGTTTACATTAGTTCACATAATCCTAGTGACTGTGCACACAACATGGCCAAACAAATGCAAAAGACATTATCTGGCCTATCAATCCAATAGAAACTCATAGGCAACACAGTCCATTAGACTAGGCAAATACATGCAGCCATACAAAGTTCATGGGCCTTGCCTCAGAGTCGAACCCACAACCTCTTGGAGAACAAGCAAAGAGCCTACCACTAAACCAACACAGAGAAGTAGGTGAATGACTCTACATTAATTCACATAATCCTAGTGACTGCGCACACAACATGGCCAAACAAAAGCAAAAGACAGTATCTGGCCTATCAATCCAATTGAAGCTCATAAGCAACATAGTCCATTGGACTAGGCAATAACATGCAGCCATACAATGTCCATGGGCCTTGCCTCAAAGTCGAACTCACAACCTCTCGCAGTTTAAGCAAAGAGCCTACTACTACACCAACACAGAGAAATGTGAACCTGACTCTACATTAATTCACATAAACCTAGTGACTGCGCACACAACATGGCCAAACGAAAGCAAAAGTCAATACCTGGCCTATCAATCCAATGGAAACTCATAGGCAACACAGTCCATTATACTAGGCAATTACATGCAGCCATAAAAAGTCCAAGGGCCTTGCCTCAGAGTCAAATCCACAACCTCTCGCAGCTCAAGCAAAGAGCCTACCACTACACCAACACAGAGAAATGTGAAACTGACTCTATATTAATTCACATAATCCTAGTGACTGCGCACACAACATGGCCAAACGAAAGCAAAAGTCAATACCTGGCCTATCAATCCAATGGAAACTCATAGGCAACACAGTCCTTTGGACTAGGCAATTAGATGCAGCCATACAAAGTCCATGAGCCTTGCATTTGAGTCGAACTCACAACCTCTCCCAGCCCAAGCAAAGAGCCTACCACTACACCAACACAGAGAAGTGGGAAACTGACTCAACATTAATTCACATAATCCTAGTGACTGCGCACAAAACATGGCCAAACAAAAGCAAAAGAAGGCACCTGGCCTATCAATCCAATGGAATCTCATAGGTAACATAGTCCATTGGACTATGCAATTACATGCAGCCATAAAAAGTCCATGGGCCTTGCCTCAGAGTCGAACTCACAACCTCTCGCAGCCCAAGAAAAAAGCCTACCACTACAGCAACACGGAGAAGTGTGAAACTGACTCTACATTAACTCACATAATCCTAGTGACTGCGCACACAACATGGCCAAACAAAAGCAAAAGACAGTACCTGGCCTATCAATCCAATGGAAACTCAGAGGCAACCCCATCCATTGGACTAGGCAATTACATGCAGCCATACAGAGTCCATGGGCCTTGCCTCAGAGTCTATCCCACAACCTCTGGCAGAACAAGCAAAGAGCCTACAACCACACCAACACAAAGAAGTAGGAAGCTGCATCTACATTAATTCACATAATCCTAGTGACTGCGCACACAACATGGCCAAACAGAAGCAAAAGACATTACCTGGCCTATCAAGCCAATGGAAACTCATAGGCAACACAGTCCATTGAACTAGGCAATTACATGCAGCCATACAAAGTCCATGGGCCTTGCCTCAGAGTCAAACCCACAACTTCTCGCAGCCAAGCAAAGCGCCTTCCACTACACCAACACAGAGAAGTGGGAAACTGATTCTACATTAATTCACATAATCCTACCGACTTCGCACACAACATAACCAAACAAAAGACAATACCTGGCCTATCAGTCCAATGAAAACTCATAGGCAACACAGTTCATTGGACTAGGCAATTACATGCAGCCATACAAAGTCTATGGGCTTTGCCTCAGAGTCAAACCCACATTTTCTCGCAGCCCAAGAAAAGAGCCTACCACTACACCAACACAGAGAAGTTGAAAACTGAGTTTACATTAGTTCACATAATCCTAGTGACTGCGCACACAACATGGCCAAACAAAAGCAAAAGGTAGTACCTGGCCTATCAATCCAATAGGAACTCATAGGTAACACAGTCAACTGAAATAGGCAATTACATGCATCCATACAAACTCCATGGGCCTTGCCTCAAAGTCGAACCAACAACCTTTCGCAGCTTAAGCAAAAAGACTACCTCTACACCAACACAGAGAAGTAGGTAAAGGACTCTACATTAATTCACATAATCCTAGAGACTGCGCACACAACATGGCCAAACAAATGCAAAAGACATTATCTGGCCTATCAATCCAATGAAATCATAGGCAACATAGTCCATTAGACTAAGCAAATATATGCAGCCATACAAAGTTAATGGGCCTTGCCTCAGAGTCGAACCCACAACCTCTTGGAGAACAAGCAAAGAGCCTACCACTAAACCAACACAGAGAAGTTGGAAACAAACTCTACATTAATTCACAGAATCCTAGTGACTGCGCACACAACATGGCCAAACAAAAGCAAAAGACAGTACCTGGCCTATCAAACCAATGGAAACTCATAGGCAACACAGTCCATTGGACTAGACAATTACATGGAGACATACAAAGTCCATGGGCCTTGCATTAGAGTCGAACCCACAACCTCTCGCAGCCCAAGCAAAGAGCCTACCACTACACCAACACAGAGAAGTGGGAAACTGTTTCTACATTAATTCAAATAATCCTACCGACTGCGCACACAACATGGCCAAACAAAAGACAATACCTGGCCTATCAATTCAAAGGAAACTCATAGGCAACACAATCCATTGGACTTGGCAATTACATGCAGCCATACAAAGTCCATGGGCTTTGCCTCAGAGTCAAACCCACAATTTCTCGCAGCCCAAGGAAATAGCCTACGATTACACCAACACAGAGAAGTTGGAAACTGAGTTTACATTAGTTCACATAATCCTAGTGACTGCGCACACAACATGGCCAAACAAAAGACAATACCTGGCCTATCAATTCAATGGAAACTCATAGGCAACACAGTCAATTGAACTAGGCAATTACATGCTGCCATACAAACTCCATGGGCTTTGCCTCAGAGTCGAACCCACAACCTCTCGCAGTTTAAGCAAAGAGACTACCACTACACCAACACAGAGAAGAAGGTGAATGACTCTACATTAATTCACATAATCCTAGTGACTGCGCACATAACATGGCCAAACAAAAGCAAAAGACAGTACCTGGCCTATCAATCAAATTGAAACTCATAAGCAACAAAGAGACTACAACTACACCAACACAGAGAAGTAGGTGAATGACTCTACATTAATTCACATAATCCTAGTGACTGCGAACACAACATGGCCAAACAAAAGCAAAAGACAGTACCTTGCCTATCAATCCAATTGAAACTCATAGGCAACATAGTCCATTGGACTAGGCAATAACATGCAGCCATACAAAGTCCATGGGCCATGCCTCAAAGTCTAACTCACAAACTCTCGCAGCTCAAGCAAAGAGCCTACCACTACACCAACACAGAGAAATGTGAACCTGACTCTACATTAATTCACATAATCCTAGTAATGTACTGTGTTACCTATGAGTTTACATTGGATTGATAGGCCAGGTAATGTCTTTTGCTTTTGTTTGGCCATGTTGTGTGCGCAGTCACTAGGATTATGTGAATTAATGTAGAGTCGATTTCCAACTTCTCTGTGTTGGATTAGTGGTAGGCTCTTTGCTTGTTCTCCAAGAGGATGTGGGTTCGACTCTGAGGCAAGGCCCATGAACTTTATATGGCTGCATGTATTTGCCTAGTCTAATGGACTGTGTTGCCTATGAGTTTCCATTGGATTGATAGGCCAGGTGTTGTCTTTTGTTTGGCCATGTTGTGTGCGCAGTCGGTAGGATTATGTGAATTAATGTAGAATCAGTTTCCCACTTCTCTGTGTTGGTGTAGTGGTAGGCTCTTTGCTTGGCTGCGAGAGGTTGTGGGTTTGACTCTGAGGAAAGGCCCATGGACTTTGTATGTCTCCATGTAATTGTCTAGTCCAATTGACTGTGTTGCCTATGATTTTCCATTGGATTGATAGGCCAGGTACTGTCTTTTGCTTTTGTTTGGCCATGTTGTGTGCGCAGTCACTAGGATTATGTGAATTAATGTAAACTCAGTTACCAACTTCTCTGTGTTGGTGTAGTGGTAGGCTCTTTGCTTGGGCTGCGAGAAGTTGTGGGTTTGACTTTTAGGCAAAGCCCATGGACTTTGTATGGCTGCATGTAATTGCCTAGTCCAATGGACTGTGTTGCCTATGAGTTTCCATTGAATTGATAGGCCAGGTATTGTCTTTTGTTTGGCCGTGTTGTGTGCGCAGTCGGTAGGATTATGTGAATTAATGTAGAATCAGTTTCCCACTTCTCTGTGTTGGTTTAGGGGTAGGCTCTTTGCTTAAGCTGCGAGAGGTTGTGGGTTCGACTCTGAGGCAAGGCCCATGGAGTTTGTATGGCTGCATGTAATTGCGTAGTTCAATTGACTGTGTTGCGTATGAGTTCCCATTGGATTGATAGGCCAGGTACTGCCTTTTGCTTATGTTTGGCCATGTTGTGTTCGCAGTCACTAGGATTATGTGAATTAATGTAGAGTCAGGTTCACATTTCTCTGTGTTGGTGTAGTGGTAGGCTCTTTGCTTGAGCTGCGAGAGGTTGTGAGTTAGACTTTGAGGCAAGGCCCATGGACTTTGTATGGCTGCATGTTATTGCCTAGTCCAATGGACTATGTTGCCTATGGGTTTCAATTGGATTGATAGGCCAGGTACTGTCTTTTGCTTTTGTTTGGCCATGTTGTGTTCGCAGTCACTAGGATTATGTGAATTAATGTAGAGTCATTCACCTACTTCTCTGTGTTGGTGTAGTTGTAGTCTCTTTGCTTAAGCTGTGAGAGGTTGTGGGTTCGACTCTGAGGCAAAGCACATGGAGTTTGTATGGCAGCATGTAATTGCCTAGTTCAATTGACTGTGTTGCCTATGAGTTTCTATTGAATTGATAGGCCAGGTATTGTCTTTTGTTTGGCCATGTTGTGTGCGCAGTCACTAGGATTATGTGAACTAATGTAAACTCAGTTTCCAACTTCTCTGTGTTGGTGTAATCGTAGGCTATTAACTTGGGCTGCGAGAAATTGTGGGTTTGACTCTGAGGCAAAGCCCATGGACTTTGTATGGCTGCATGTAATTGCCAAGTCCAATGGACTGTGTTGCCTATGAGTTTCCTTTGAATTGATAGGCCAGGTATTGTCTTTTGTTTGGCCATGTTGTGTGCGCAGTCAGTAGGATTATTTGAATTAATGTAGAATCAGTATCCCACTTCTCTGTGTTGGTGTAGTGGTAGGCTCTTTGCTTGGGCTGCGAGAGGTTGTGGGTTCGACTCTAATGCAAGGCCCATGGACTTTGTATGGCTGCATTTAATTGCCTAGTCCAATGTACTGTGTTAGCTTTGAGTTTCCATTGGATTGATAGGCCAGGTACTGTCTTTTGCTTTTGTTTGGCCATGTTGTGTGCGCAGTCACTAGGATTCTGTGAATTAATGTAGAGTCTGTTTCCAACTTCTCTGTATTGGTTTAGTGGTAGGCTCTTTGCTTGTTCTCCAAGAGGTTGTGGGTTCGACTCTGAGGCAAGGCCCATTAACTTTGTATGACTTTGCTTAGTCTAATGGACTATGTTGCCTATGATTTCATTGGATTGATAGGCCAGATAATATCTTTTGCATTTGTTTGGCCATGTTGTGTGCGCAGTCACTAGGATTATGTGAATTAATGTAGAGTCATTTACCTACTTCTCTGTGTTGGTGTAGTGGTAGTCTCTTTGCTTAAGCTGCGAAAGGTTGTTGGGTCGACTTTGAGGCAAGGCCCATGGAGTTTGTATGGCTGCATGTAATTGCCTATTTTAGTTGACTGTGTTACCTATGAGTTCCTATTGGATTGATAGGCCAGGTACTACCTTTTGCTTTTGTTTGGCCATGTTGTGTGCGCAGTCACTAGGATTATGTGAACTAATGTAAACTCAGTTTTCAAGATTGGGGTGGTTGTTGGCAATTGAGGGGAAAAGGGGGGGGTATTAGGGTAGCAATGGGGGGGTGAGAGTGTGTGTTTTTTGTCAATTTGGTTTGGTGAGGCAATAAAATGGTGTCGTCTGTACATTTTGTATTGCAGAAGCACCCCCCCTTCCTTCCCTGGTCTGGATCCTTGGCCACTCTTATGTGTATTGGGGAGCCCGACGAGCGGACGCGAGATGGAACGGGAGACAGCTAGGTTTTGAGAAGGACCTGGCTCTCGTGCGATGGCTCGGTGTTCGGGGGTTAGGGTGGAACAGGGTGTTGCAGGAGGTGCATAGATACGCCCGGTTGGACAGACCTCCTGACATGTTAGTGTTGCATGCCGGGGGGAATGATTTGGGTGGGCGTCCTTTTCGAATCTTGATAAAGGACATCAAACATGATTTGTTACGGTTATGGGTGTCGTTTCCAGGTCTAACGATAGTCTGGTCGGAGATAGTAGCGAGAAAGAGTTGGCAGAAAGCGCGGTCAGTTGACAGGTTGAACAAGGCGCGGGCGAAGGTTAATAGGGCGATCTCGAAGTTTGTTAGTCGGAACGGGGGTATAGCAATACGGCATGTTGAGTTGGAAAGGACGGAAGAGGAATTTTGGTTGGCTGACGGGGTACACCTTAATGCGGTGGGAACTGACTTATGGGCTCTTGGCTTGCAGGGAGGTATTGAGAGGGCCCTTTGGTTGCGGGGGGTCTCAGGCACTTGAAGGGTTTCAAGGTGCCTTCGTTGTGGTGTTGTTTATTGGTGGGTCCTTGAAGTTGGTTTAAAATTGGTTCGGGGATTCATCCGGGTATGGATTCCCTCATTGGCAGAATTGATGGTCCCCTGGTGATTTTGGGGGGGAACCCCGACGGGGTATGTCGGGGCCCCTGGGGGTGTGGTTGGGGTTGACGGAGGATTAACCCTTACCATTTGGTGCTCCTGAGCCAGTGTGGGTAACGGCTGGGAGCAAGTTGAGGTTTTTTATTGCTCGGTTATGGGAATCACCAGGGTTTTGGTAGCTTCAAGGACCTTACCACATTGCAAATTTTATTGGTTATGTATTCTTGTTAATAAAATGGCTGCTATGGCCAAAATTATCCAAAGATAAATATGTGTCTGTGTAATTACTTTTAAATAAGAAATGGGAATGGAGGTGTGGGGTATGAAAGGAAGACCGGAGTCAACAATTCCAGGGTCAAGCATGTTTATTTGCGTAAGCTTCGTTCCAGGGTAGAAAGGGTAAGAGTGCCTTTCAGAATTCGAAGTGGTCGGACTGTACGGACCACCAAGAACTGCAGGAGAGCTTGAACATCTTCCCATGGATTTGCGACATCCTCCCTCATCAGTTACGTAGGTAAGCAGGTTCTCAGCATTGCAGCCCATTTGTTGTCTTAAGTTAGTTAAGCGGGGTTAACTAACCTGTCAGTTCAGCCTCAGGTCTAAAGCAGAGGCCTGGACTCCACTCCTTACTCCTCACTCCACAACTCTCCTTAAAAACAACTGACTCCTTTTTCCTGCCCCGGGGTCTCCAGACCCCTAGGTGGGCGTTTCCTTCCGTCTGGTCCTGCCCACTGGTGTGCCTGTCTTTCCCTGGGGGAGGTGACTAGGATTTTCTGGTTGGCTTTGTGTGACTTAGGTGAGGGAAGTTGTTATGCGGGGGCCTATGTGTGACTACCTGCAGTGTCAGGGCGTCACATATGTATGTGTGTATGTCTGCTAAAGGAATCCGCACCGTCATATTTACAAACACAAAATTTTGCAGACACCTCATGTGACTCAGGGAATGTTGTAGACTATGTTTTAACAGGAATATTTAACCCCGCGCTTTACAGTTACTCTCCAAAAAACCTGCCTCCATTAAACTGAATGGAGGTGGGAGCTGCAAGTTATTAATAGCAGCTGTGATTGGTTGCTATAGGAACAAAGGACATTCATAGTATAAGAAGCTTATGTGTGAGATAATATGATGTCAGTGGGGAGACAGATAGAGAGAGACAGACACAGACTGAGAGACAAACAGACAGAGACAGATAGGCATAGACAGACAGGGAAAGAGACAGAGACAAACAGACAGAGGCAGACAGGGAAAGAGACAGACAGAGATAGACAGGGAAAAAAAGCAGACAGACAGAGACAGAGAAAGAGACAGAGGCAGATAGGGAAACAGACAGAGACAAACATACAGAGACAGGCAGGAGAAAAGGCAGACCGACAGGGAAAGAGACAGACAGGGGAAGAGACAGACAGAGAGAGACAGACAGATAGAGACAGACAAAGAAATACAGGTTCTCCAAGAGGTTGTGGGTTCGACTCTGAGGCAAGGCCCATGAACTTTGTTTGGCTGCATGTAATTGCCTAGTCTAATGGACTGTGTTGCCTATGAGTTTCCATTGGATTGAATGGCCAGGTACTGTCTTTTGTTTTCGTTTGGCCATGTTGTGTGCGCAGTCACTAGGATTATGTGAATTAATGCTATTGGATTTTTCAAGTCAGTATTCACACAGCAGTTTCTGCTATTTCATGTATTCCCCTTACATAGTCACTGGTGTGCATACCTTATCTCCCCATAGTGATGTTTTTTTAGGTTTTTGCACCCAGTTCGGACTTAGAATGGTGTTCCAAACGTTATTCCTATTTGTTAGTATTTTTTCGTTTGTGAACCCTCCCCAACCACACCTATTGCCAATCCATATCATACGCATAAATAGCCTGGGTCTCAGCTTCCCATACACGGTAGGTTTTTTAACTGCATGAGAGGACACACACAAGCTAGGGACCCCAACGTAGAGAAATACTTTGGCGTAGTGTTGGGGCTCTATTGCATTGATCAATTCAGTAGCTAAATTTCTCTTGATTCATATGTTCATGGCAGTAATGCAGATTCCATTTTTCACATATTCACTCTTGCATATAGCTATTGAAATTTTCAAGTCAGTATTCACACTGCAGTTTCTGCTATTTCATGTATTCCCCTTACATAGTCACTGGTGTGCATACCTTATCTCCCCATAGTGCCTGGGATCTGACCCAGACACTAGCAGTTTTGCACTCCTACCCAAAACTGGCCTCCTCACTGAACTCACTACCTCCACGGTTCAACTCTAAACTGAACTTCAACTAACTGACTGGTTTTCCCACCTCCAGGCCTGTGAACTCCTTGGTGGGTGGGGCCAACCGCCTGGCTCCGCCCCACCTGGTGTGGACATCAGCCCCTGGAGGGAGGCAACAACGGTTTTGTGTCTGACTAGTGTAACTATCCGGGAAAGGGGGTGTGTGTGTGTTATGTCTGTGACTAACTGGCTAGTCCAGGGCGTCACACTTGCACCCCCTTCTTGTGATGTGAAGGTGTGTAGTCAGTGCCTACGTGTAATTCCTGACACCACTCCTCTGGCTGACTTGGTGAGCTGTCACTGACTGGGTGGGGTGCAGTAATGGTGGATGCTGCTGCTGCTTGGATAGCATGTGTATCTACTGTGAACAGCTTATCAATGGTGGCAAATCGGGGCAGCTTAACCTCTTGCTCTCCGCAGTTCAACACTCTCACGCGCACTCTTCCCTTCCGTATTAATGAATAAAACTGTGATATAAATAGTATATAGATACCCCACAAATGCAGATAAAGGTAGGTTATGGGAAAAGGGAGAAGAGGGAAACAGGAAAATAGTGTAATAAAGTATACCTTCCAGGGGGGAGAGGAAATGGCAGCACAGCCAGTGGAGGTGAAGCAAGGGGAAGCCTGCAACTAAATTGTTGAGAGCATTATCACATGGTGACTGAGCCTGATTGTAACGGGAGCATAGAGGTGCCGATCCTGTCTTACCTGCGTTGGTGTAGAAGTGGGTTTCCAGTGGTGGAGTCAGCTGTGTGCAGTAGTGGCTGTGGGTTCTTTTATGTGCGACCGTAGTAATAGCTGCGCCCACTTCCTGTATGGGAGTGGAATGCAGTGAGGCTAATGGAACGCACGTCCACGTGCCGCGCCCCTGAAGGTAATACCGATCATTGAATACAAAAAAAATTCTCATACTACTGTATGGGGGTCCCTATATTTAATATGATATCCAAGCCACAGCATCCACCGTTACTTCACCACACCCATTCAGTGACAGCTCACCAAGTCAACCAGAGGAGTGGTGTAAGGAATTACACGTAGGCACTGACTCCACACCTTCACATCACAAGAAGCGGGTCCACAGGGTAGTGCAAGAATACGAGCAAGTCTTCAGCAAACATCCGCTAGACTTTGGGAGAATAAAAGGGGTCCATATTCATGGTTTAAGAACTTGGGTTCTAACGTGCCCAGAGTATGCTCCACTCTATGCTCCCTTTACAATCAGGCTCAGTCACCATGTGATAACGCTCTCAACTCTTTAGTTGCAGGCTTCCTTTTGCTTCACCTCCACTGGCTGTGCTGCCATTTCCTCTCACCCCCAGAAGGTATACTTTATTACACTATTTTCCTCTTTCCCTGTTCCCCCTTTTCCCATAACCTACCTTTATTTACAATTGTGGGGTATCTATATGATATTTACATCATAGTTTTATTCATTAGTGCGGAAGGGAAGAGTGCCCGTGAGAGTGTTAAACTGCGGAGAGCAGGAGGTTAAGCTGCCCCGACTTGCCACCATTGATAAGCTGTTCACAGTAGATACACATGCTATCCAAGTAGCAGCATCCACTATTACTGCACCCCACCCAGTCAGTGACTGCTCACCAAGTCAGCCAGAGGAGTGGTGTAAGGAATTACACGTAGGCACTGACTCCACACCTTCACATCACAAGAAGCGGGTCCACAGGGTAGTGCAAGAATACGAGCGAGCAAGTCTTCAGCAAACATCCGCTAGATTTTGGGGGAATAAAAGGGGTCCAACACTACATCCCCACAGGTGCACACCCACCCATCAAAGAGAGCTATAAGCCAATACCACCTTCACATTACCAGTGTACCAAGGACATGTTGAGCAACATGAAGGCGGCTGGGGTTATCCGTGACAGTTGTAGCCTTTGGGCAGCTCCGTTGGTCCTGTTAAAGAAGAAGGACAGCACCACTCCCCCGTATTGAGGAATCGCTAGCTGCATTGAGAACTGCAAATTATTTTTCTACCCTTGATCTCACTAGTCACTATTGGCTAGTGTCCGTTGCTGAGGCAGACCGGGGGAAGACCGCCTTTGCCACCCCTATGGCGCTGGAGGTCGGCAGACTGTTGTTCAAAAGCAGTGTCTGACGAACAAATTTGCTTCATCCTGAGGAACTGGCCAGTCGGTACGGCCCGGATGGTGGAGGGGGTATGAGCAGAAGAAGCATGCAGCAGTGCGTTGACTGATGTTTCCTTCCTATGGACGTCGGTCTGAACAATTCGCTCAGAACCGAATGAAATTTTAATATCCAGGAAGTCAACGCAACTGCTGCTATGCTTATGCGTCAATCTGATGTTAAAGGTGTTGTTATTAAGTTCCTCCATAAATGTCTCGAGCTGCTCCACAGTGCCCTGCCAAAAAATCAAAATATCATCAATATACCTTAGCCAGCACTGCACATGGGCGCCAGCCCCTGCACCTCCGTCACCAAAAACCAACCAATCCCAGTACCTCTGCCTTCTATCTAGGTGCCTTGAGTTATGTCCTGTAAACTGTCACAGCGACCCAGACACACATGTGTAGTAGGGGAATATCCCTGCTGAGATGCCAGTGCTAGAGCACTCGTTTGCTGTGGAGTTGAACGCTATGTGAGCAGTTCTTACCTTCAATGAGCAGAAGTCTCTTTTTTCAGATTTCAATATCTCTGTGGGTATCTGGCAGAAATATGGAATACTCTTTACTGCTAAGACCCTGTACACCACTCCCACTAAAGGGGGCTTTACACGCTGCGACATCGCTAATGCGGAGTCGTTGGGGTCACGGAATTTGTGACGCACATCCGGCCGCATTAGCGATGTTGCTGCGTGTGACACCGATGAGCGATTTTGCATCGTTGCAAAAACGTGCAAAATCGCTCATCGGTGACATGGGTCTCCATTCTCGATTATCGTTACTGCAGCAGTAACGATGTAGTTCGTCGCTCCTGCGGCAGCACACATCACTCCGTGTGACACCGCAGAAACGAGGAACCTCTCCTTACCTGCCTCCCAGCCGCTATGAGGAAGGAAGGAGGTGGGCGGGATGTTCCGGCCACTCATCTCCGCCCCTCCGCTGCTATTGGGCGGTCGCTCAGTGACGTCGCTGTGACGCCGCACGGACCGCCCCCTTAGAAAGGAGGCGGTTCGCCGGTCACAGCGACGTCGCCGGTCAGGTAAGTATGTGTGACGGGTCTGGTCGGTGTTGTGCGGCATGGGCAGCGATTTGCCCGTGTCGCGCAACAGATGGGGCGGGTACCCACACTAGCGATATCGGGACCGATATCGCAGTGTGTAAAGTAGCCTTTAGTCACATGACCAAGACTGTATCTGTGTCCCTACAACACACTTGAGACAAATGTGTGTGTGAGCCTGCATTGTGGGGTATATATAATATATTATAGAGCTGGGAAGGATCATTCTAAGCAGTGAGCTGTTCCAGTATTTGTAGGAAAATACCCAGTAGAAGCATCAAACACAGCACCAATACCTCCCATCAGTATCCCACCACAGTGCCATGTAACCCATGCCCTACACTCCCATCTACACCAATACTATATAGGCACAAACTAGTATATCTGACTAAAAGCCCCCAAAATATGAAGAACGGCCTATAGTTGAGTGTGGATATAAAATCTATGTGAGCAGAGCTAGAATAGAAATCACTGATCGCATTGAAGTCATTCTGACCATAAATCACCATGATATCAAGGTGAGGAGTTGTGTGTTACTGCTGGGAGGAAAGGGTTAACAGTGGAATATTAAGGTGCATTTCTGTGTGCAGTGTTACTAGTCAATGTAACAATTCAATATGAGCTGCTCTTGGTGCCGGGGGAGGGAGATGCTCTCCTGAGCAAGATAGATGGGGAATTAACATGATATCTATATAGTGTAAGGCAGGGGGTCTCAAACTCGGCTGGGTGTATGGGCCGCACAGAGGAAAAAAATAATTTGGGGGCCTGCATTCTTTGCAGGACAAAGTGACATTTTTATTGGTACCATATATATATATTTTTTTCACACACCTTTGGATGACTGATTTTCAACATTTTTCACTTGTTTATTATAACAAATGTGCACATTCTTTGGTTAAATCTAAAAAAAAAAAATTTGATGTTAAAAAAAAGTCATGCCTTATTTTGTTTTTTTTTTACATTTTATCCCTTTCTTTTAACTAATAGTGTTACAATTATGACGCTAGCGTTTTGTGAAGGGAATGCTTTGCCTACTTCCGTGACTATGGCCTTCCGGAACTGCTGCATTTTGGCTGACCTCTCCGCCTCGGGAATAAGAGACATAAAGTTCTCCTTGTAGCGTGGGTCTAACAGTGTTACCAACCAGTAATGATTGTCGGCCAAGATGTTCTTAACGCGAGGGTCACGAGACAGGCAGCTTACCACAAAGTCATCCATGTGCGCCAGACTCTTAACAGCCATCACTTCAGTATCCAGACCAACACGATGACTGAACATGCTGTCCTCCTCCTTCTCCTCCTCCTCCTCCTCCTCCTCATCATCTACCCTGTCCTCTGGCCAGCCACGCTGAACTGAGCATATGACTGGTATGCATGTCATATCCTCAATTTGGCCGGAGAGTTGCTCCATGTCTTCATCCTCCTCCTCGTCATAGTCCTCCACTGCACGTTGTGATGAGACGAGGCTGGGCTATGTGTTATCACCCACACCCACTACTGTTTCTTGCTCCAACTCATCGTGTTCCGCCTGCAATGCATCATGTTTGGTTTTGAGCAGAGACCGTTTTAGAAGGCAGAGAAGCGGTATGGTGACGCTAATAATGGCGTCATCGCCGCTCACCATCTTGGTGGAGTCCTCAAAGTTTTGGAGGATGGTACATACGTCGGACATCCATCTCCACTCCTCAGGTGTTATGTGTGGAGTTTGACCCATTTCCCGACGGCTTAGGTGATGCAGGTACTCAACAACTGCCCTCTTCTGCTCACATATCCTGATCAACATGTGCAGAGTTGAATTCCAACGCGTGGGGACATCACACACCAGTCTGTGAGCCGGAAGATGCAAACGACGCTGAAAGCCGGCAAGGCCGGCTGAAGCAGTAGGTGACTTTCGAAAATGTGCAGACAGGCAGCGAACTTTTACCAGCAGATCAGACAGCTCTGGGTATGACTTTAGAAACCGCTGAACCACGAGGTTGAGCACATGGGCCATGCATGGAACATGTGTCAGCTGGCCTCGCCTCAAAGCCGCCACCAGGTTCCGGCCATTGTCACACACAACCTTTCCTGGCTTTAGGTTCAGAGGTGTGAGCCAGTGATCTGCATGCTGTTTTAGAGCTGTCCACACCTCTTCTGCATTGTGGGGTTTGTCACCTATGCAGATTAGCTGCAGCACAGTCTGTTGCCGCTTCGCCGAGGCAGTGCTGCAGTGCTTCCAGCTTGGGACTGGTGTGGAGGGTAAAGTGGATGAGGATGTGCAGGAGGAGGAGGAGGCTGAAGAGCATGACATTCCGGAGCTGTAGAGTGTGGGTGAAACCCTGACTGAGGTAGGGCCTGCAAACCTTGGTGTGGGAAGGACTTGTTCCGTTCCTCGCTCAAACTGGGTCCCAGCTGGGCTGGGCTGGGTCCCTACCCGGCTGGGTAGGGCGTTGTGGGGGGTTTGTCTATCTCCGTTTGAGGTGAGTTTGTTTAAGTTAGCCTTTTCTTTGGCGTTTTTTGGAGCCCTGCGGGTTGGGGAGTTGGTATCGCCCAGTAAGGCGTTCCCCGGGGGCTTGGATTGGGGTGACATTATGTCAGTGGAAAACGGAGTTGAATTTTGGATTAGGAAATCGAAAACTGATCAGAGAGGTGTGGGTAGACTAGTCCGTTTGGGGATGGTTGTGGCATCTGATATGTGCCCGTTCAAGTGTCTCGGGAATTTTCAACAGATCCGTCCGAAGGTGGATGGCCCCTTATTATGTCATGAGGATGGGTCCTTTTTATCGAGATACCAATTTGTGAGTGTTTTTAGGGCATGTTTGAAGTCGTTGGGGTTAGATCCGAAGTCTTTCGGATTGGGGCAGCGACGGAGGCCTCTATATGCGGCCTACCGGAGGAGACAGTTAAGCAGATTGGTAGGTGGAAGTCGCAGCGCTTTAAGTCGTATGTACGTCCCCAGGTGGTTGTTGGCAATTGAGGGGAAAAGGGGGGGGTATTAGGGTAGCAATGGGGGGGGGTGAGAGTGTGTGTTTTTTGTCAATTTGGTTTGGTGAGGCAATAAAATGGTGTCGTCTGTACATTTTGTATTGCAGAAGCACCCCCTCTTCCTTCCCTGGTCTGGATCCTTGGCCACTCTTATGTGTATTGGGGAGCCCGACGAGCGGACGCGAGATGGAACGGGAGACAGCTAGGTTTTGAGAAGGACCTGGCTCTCGTGCGATGGCTCGGTGTTCGGGGGTTAGGGTGGAACAGGGTGTTGCAGGAGGTGCATAGATACGCCCGGTTGGACAGACCTCCTGACATGTTAGTGTTGCATGCCGGGGGGAATGATTTGGGTGGGCGTCCTTTTCGAATCTTGATAAAGGACATCAAACATGATTTGTTACGGTTATGGGTGTCGTTTCCAGGTCTAACGATAGTCTGGTCGGAGATAGTAGCGAGAAAGAGTTGGCAGAAAGCGCGGTCAGTTGACAGGTTGAACAAGGCGCGGGCGAAGGTTAATAGGGCGATCTCGAAGTTTGTTAGTCGGAACGGGGGTATAGCAATACGGCATGTTGAGTTGGAAAGGACGGAAGAGGAATTTTGGTTGGCTGACGGGGTACACCTTAATGCGGTGGGAACTGACTTATGGGCTCTTGGCTTGCAGGGAGGTATTGAGAGGGCCCTTTGGTTGCGGGGGGTCTCAGGCACTTGAAGGGTTTCAAGGTGCCTTCGTTGTGGTGTTGTTTATTGGTGGGTCCTTGAAGTTGGTTTAAAATTGGTTGTTTGGTTATCTTGCAATCTCGAGATAATCGTCTCCATGCTTCAAATGCTCTTAAAACCCATTTCTAAGGCATTTCGCGCATAAATGAAATGAACACATTTTTCTTTAAAACTATAACAGATGCAAGCTTGTCCTGTTTGGTGGAGATGATATTTAATAAAATAAGTAGAAATCCACTAAAAGTTTTGTTTGGTTATCTTGCAATCCCGAGATAATCGTCTCCATGCTCCAAATCCATTTTAAAGCCATTTTTAAGGCATTTTGCGCATACATGAAATGAACACATTTTTCTCCAAAACTATAACAGATGCAAGCTTGTCCTGTTTGGTGGAGATAATATTTAATAAAATAAGTAGAAATCTACTAAAAGTTTCGTTTGTTTATATTGCCATCCTGAGATAATCGTCTCCATGCTCCAAATCCATTTTTGTATATATGCAGCAGAGCAGTATGCGTGTCTATATGTATGTATATATGCAGCAGAGCAGTATGCGTGTCTGTATGTATGTATATATGCAGCAGAGCAGTATGCGTGTCTATATGTATGTATATATGCAGCAGAGCAGTATGCGTGTCTATATGTATGTATATATGCAGCAGAGCAGTATGCGTGACTATATGTATGTATATATGCAGCAGAGCAGTATGCGTGACTATATGTATGTATATATGCAGCAGAGCAGTATGCGTGTCTATATGTATGTATATATGCAGCAGAGCAGTATGCGTGTCTATATGTATGTATATATGCAGCAGAGCAGTATGCGTGTCTATATGTATGTATATATGCAGCAGAGCAGTATGCGTGACTATATGTATGTATATATGCAGCAGAGCAGTATGCGTGTCTATATGTATGTATATATGCAGCAGAGCAGTATGCGTGTCTATATGTATATATATATGCAGCAGAGCAGTATGCGTGTCTATATGTATGTATATATGCAGCAGAGCAGTATGCGTGACTATATGTATGTATATATGCAGCAGAGCAGTATGCGTGTCTATATGTATATATATATGCAGCAGAGCAGTATGCGTGTCTATATGTATGTATATATGCAGCAGAGCAGTATGCGTGACTATATGTATGTATATATGCAGCAGAGCAGTATGCGTGTCTATATGTATGTATATATGCAGCAGAGCAGTATGCGTGTCTATATGTATGTATATATGCAGCAGAGCAGTATGCGTGTCTATATGTATGTATATATGCAGCAGAGCAGTATGCGTGTCTGTATGTATGTATATATGCAGCAGAGCAGTATGCGTGTCTATATGTATGTATATATGCAGCAGCGCAGTATGCGTGTCTATATGTATGTATGTATGCAGCAGAGCAGTATGCGTGTCTATATGTATGTATATATGCAGCAGAGCAGTATGCGTGTCTATATGTATGTATATATGCAGCAGAGCAGTATGCGTGTCTATATGTATGTATATATGCAGCAGAGCAGTATGCGTGTCTATATGTATGTATATATGCAGCAGAGCAGTATGCGTGTCTATATGTATGTATATATGCAGCAGAGCAGTATGCGTGTCTATATGTATGTATATATGCAGCAGAGCAGTATGCGTGTCTGTATGTATGTATATATATATATATGCAGCAGAGCAATATGCGTGTCTGTCTGTATGTATGCATGTATGTATGCAGCAGAGCAGTATGCGTGTCTGTATGTATGCATGTATGTATGCAGCAGAGCAGTATGCGTGTATGTATGTATGCATGTATGTATGCAGCAGAGCAGTATGCGTGTCTGTCTGTATGTATGTATGCAGCAGAGCAGTGTGTGTGTGTGTCTGTATGTATGTATGCAGCAGAGCAGTGTGTGTGTGTGTCTGTATGTATGTATGCAGCAGAGCAGTATGTGTGTGTCTGTCTATATGTATGTATGTAGCAGAGCAGTGTGTGTGTCTGTCTATATGTATGTATGCAGCAGAGCAGTATGTGTGTGTCTGTATGTATGTATGTATGCAGCATAGCAGTGTGTGTCTCTGTATGTATGCATGTATGATGTGTATCTATGTATGTCAGTGTATATGACTGTATAGATTTGTCTGTTTATATGTATTTTTGTGAGTTTGTCTTTAAATATGTATATGTACGTGTATGTATCTGTGTATGTGTGTGTGTCTCCGTGTTTATGGGGCCCACTGGGACTCTTCCGCCCGGGGCCCACAAAAACCTGGAGCCGGCCCTGCCTGCGGTGATGAAGTCCCGCCATCCCGACCTCAGCGCTGTCACTGTCCTCCATGGCCGCCGCTTGTCACATCACCTCTCGCTTCCGACCCGAGACTGACTAGCGGTGACGTCACGGGCCTCTCGCGATTCTTGGCTGTGAAGGCGGCAGTCATTGAACTTAGTGACAGGGGCTGTCAGCAGTGCTGGAGATCAGCGCAGGTAATGTACCTCGCTGACAGCAGCACTTGTCATGCCCTGCAGTGACCTGGGCTGACCCATTGATGTTAGCTCAGGTCACTGCACTGCTCTCCCAGCCAATGGGGAACATCCTGCTCTTCATTGACTGGGACAGTGTGGATCGTCATGGCAACCCCTTGGATTACAGCAGACCTGGATTTGTTTTTCATTCTAATAAATTGGTTAAAGAGGGAATGTTTTGGGGAGTGTTTTTTCAAATAAAAATGTGTTTGTCGTCTATTTTTTTTTATTACTGACTGGGTTGGTGATGTCGGGTATCTGATAGACGCCTGACCTCACCAACCCCAGGGCTTGATGCCAGGTGACATTACACATCTGGTATTAACCCCATATATTACCCCGTTTGCCACCGCACCAGGGCGCGGGATGAGCTGGGGCGAAGCACCAGGATTGGCGCATCTAATGGATGCGCCACTTCTGGGGCGGCTGCGGCCTGCTATTTTTAGGCTGGGGAGAGTCCAATAACCATGGACCTCCCTAGTCTGAGAATATCAGGCCCCAGCTGTCTGCTTTACCTTGGCTGGTGATCCAATTTTGGGGGACCCCTACGTGTTTTTTTTTTTAATTATTTATTTAATTTAAAATAACAGCGTGGGGTGCCCTCAGTTTTGGATTACCAGCCAAGGTGAGGTTGCCAGCTGTGGTCTGCAGGCTGCAGCCGTCTGCTTTACCCTAGCTGGCTACAAAACTAGGGGGAACCCTACGTCATTTTTTTTTTTCATTTTTTTGGCTAAATACAAAGCTAAGCACCCCTTAGTGCCACATGAAAGGCACCAAAGCGTGCTCCACTTTTTCTCCACTTTTTCTCCACTTTTTCTCCACTTTTTCTCCACTTTTTTCTCCACTTTTTCTCCACTTTTTCTCCACTTTTTTCTCAACTTTTTCTCAACTTTTTCTCCACTTTTTCTCCACTTTTTCTCCACTTTTTCCTCCACTTTTTCTCCACTTTTTCTCCACTTTTTCTCCACTTATTCTCCACTTATTCTCCACTTTTTCTCCACTTTTTCTCCACTTTTTCTCCACTTTTTCTCCACTTTTTCTCCACTTATTCTCCACTTTTTCTCCACTTATTCTCCACTTTTTCTCCACTTTTTCTCCACTTTTTCTCCACTTTTTCTCCATTTTTTCTCCACTTATTCTCCACTTTTTCTCAACTTTTTCTCCACTTTTTTCTCCACTTTTTCTCCACTTTTTCTCCACTTTTTCTCCACTTTTTCTCCACTTTTTCTCCACTTTTTCTCCACTTTTTTCTCCACTTTTTCTCCACCTTTTCTCAACCTTTTCTCAACCTTTTCTCAACTTTTTCTCCACTTTTTCTCCACTTTTTCTCCACTTTTTCTCCACTTATTCTCCACTTATTCTCCACTTTTTCTCCACTTATTCTCCACTTTTTCTCCACTTTTTCTCCACTTTTTCTCCACTTTTTCTCCACTTTTTCTCCATTTTTTCTCCACTTATTCTCCACTTTTTCTCCACTTATTCTCCACTTTTTCTCCACTTTTTCTCCATTTTTTCTCCACTTTTTCTCCACTTTTTCTCCACTTTTTCTCCACTTTCTCCACTTTTTTCTCCACTTTTTTCTCCACTTTTTCTCCACTTTTTCTCCACTTGTTCTCCACTTTTTCTCCACTTTTTCTCCACTTTTTCTCCACTTTTTCTCCACTTATTCTCCACTTATTCTCCACCTTTTCTCAACCTTTTCTCAACCTTTTCTCCACTTTTTCTCCACTTTTTCTCCACTTTTTCTCCACTTTTTCTCCACTTTTTTCTCCATTTTTTCTCCACTTTTTCTCCACTTATTCTTCACTTTTTCTCCACTTTTTTCTCCACTTATTCTCCACTTTTTCTCCACTTTTTCTCCACTTATTCTCCACTTTTTCTCCACTTTTTCTCCACTTTTTCTCCACTTTTTCTCCACTTTTTTCTCCACTTTTTTCTCCACTTTTTCTCCACTTTTTCTCCACTTTTTCTCCACTTTTTCTCCACTTTTTCTCCACTTTTTCTCCATTTTTTCTCCGTTCTTTTTCTATGGTCGGTCTACCCATTAGCTCTGCCATGCATACTGTAGCTCTACACCTACTGCACATGTTACTTTGATTGACATCTCTTTCGTACCAGAGCTGTCTAAGCCTACTCTGACCCCATATTTGTCATTACTATATTGTCCTTGTACTGTATTATGACATTTGTATCATGTGTTTCATTTCTTGCTGTGTTGCAATTTTTTTGCTGCATCCCAATTGTACCTCTACATTGTTCGAGTTTATGTTATTGCTCTCTCACTCTTATGTGATACTGATTATTGTCATTTTTCATGATTACATGCAGATAAGTCCAATCTGACGAAGGCTCAGGCCGAAACGTCATTTGTAACTTGTTTTGGACAAAAACATATATGCTTATGAAAAAAATGTTTTTCTTAATACGGACCAATAAAGAGTGATTTTGCATTACTATCCGTTGTGACTTACTGACTTAGTCTGGGAGATTTAGAGTGCCGAGGTTACTCACTAATTTTATCTATTATTACCTCTGAGCATCTATATACCAGTGAGCAGAGCTTCCTCTACAGTAGTTCTCCTGATTAGGCATGCCCTTACCTCATGAGCAGGGCATTGCAGCTTTGGTAGCAACTATTACGACATGGACTCTGCTGCTGTGGACCCGGGGAGAGTGAGTGCAGATTCATTGCACCCACACTCCTCACATGAAGGGTCCGCACTCCTAGAAAATGGGGGATACGTTCCCTGAGTGTCTCCCCCCATATTCTAGACGGTCCAGAGTCGTCGTGGGACCCCTTTATTTTTTTTCTTACAATAAATTGGTGAAAGAGGAAATGTTTTGGGGACTGTTTTTTCAAATAAATTTCTTTTGTCGATTTTTTTTTTTTGTTAGTACTGACAGTTTATGATGTTGGGTATCTAATAGACGCCATGACATCACAAACTGCTGGGCTTGATCTCAGGTGACTTTACAGCTAGTATCAACCCGATTTATTACCCCGTTTGCCACTGCACCAGGGCACGGGATGAGCTGGGGTGAAGCGCCAGGATTGGCGCATCTAGTGGATGCGCCACGTCTGGGGTGCCTGCGGCCTGCTATTTTTAGGCTGTGAAGGCCCAATAACTATGGACCTTCCCACCCTGAGAATACCAGACCACAGCTGTCCGCTTTACCTTGGCTGGTGATCCAATTTGGGGGAGACCCTACTTTTATTGTGTAATTATTAATATTTATAAAATAATTATAAAAAAGAGCCTGAGGGGACCTCCACATTGGATCCCCAACCACGGTAAAGCTGCCAGCTGTGGTTTTCAGGCTACAGCCGTCTGCTTTACCCTAGCTGGCTATCAAAAATGGGGGGACCCAATGTCATTTTTTTTTTAACTATTTTTTAAATAGAAAAAATTAATGGGCTTCCCTGTATTTTGATTGCCAACCAAGGTATCGGCAGGCAGACTGGGGTGGCAACCCATAGCTGTCTGCTTTATCTGCGCTGAGAATCAAAAATACCGCGGAGCGCTACGTCATTTTTTTAAAGATTTATTTTTACAGCACTGTGATGTCCAGCAATCAAAATACAGGGAAGCCCATTTTGTTTTTAGTTATTTAAATAAATAATTAAAAAAATATATATGGGCTCCCGCTGCATTTTTTGTATTGCTAGGTAAGGGTAATCCAAGCAGCTACTGGCTGCTAACCCCCACTGCTTGATGTTACCTTCACTGGCAATGGAAAATCCAGGGAAGCATTTTTTATTTTTTTTGCCAAAAAACTACAAAAAAAAGGACGTGAGCTTCGCCATATTTTTGTATGCTAGCCAGGTATAGCAGGCAGGTGCTGGAAGAGTTGGATACAGCACCTGAAGATGGCGCTTCTATGAAAATACCATTTTCTGAGGCGACTGCAGACTGCAATTCGCAGCAGTGGTGCCCAGAAATCTCAGGCCAACCTGTGCTGCGGATTCCAATCCCCAGCTGCCTAGTTGTACCTGGCTGGACACAAAAATGGGGCGAAGCCTACGTCATTTGTTTTCTAATTATTTCATGAAATTCATGAAATAATAGAAAAAGGGCTTCCCTTTATTTTTGTCTCCCAGCCGGGTACAAATAGGCAACTGGGGGTTGGGGGCAGCCGTACCTGCCTGCTGTACCTGGCTAGCATACAAAAATATAGCGAAGCCCACATAATTTTTTCAGGGGGCAAAAAACTTCTGCATACAGTCCTGGATGGAGTATGCTGAGCCTTGTAGTTCTGCAGCTGCTGTCTGTCTGTATGGAGAAGAGCAGACAGCATCTGCAGAATTACAAGGCTCAGCATACTCCATCCAGGACTGTATGCAGAATTTTTTTTCCCACCAAAAAAATGACGTGGGCTTCGCCATATTTTTGTATGCTAGCCAGGTACAGCAGGCAGCCACGGGCTGCCTCCAACCCCCAGTTGCCTATTTGTACCCGGCTGGGAACCAAAAATATAGGGAAGCCCGTTTTTTTTAATTATTTCACTTATTTCATGAAATAATTAAAAAACAAATGACGTGGGCTTCACCCCATTTTTGTGTCCAGCCGGGTACAACTAGGCAGCTGGGGATTGGAATCCGCAGCACAGGTTAGCCCGAGGTTTCTGGGCGCCTCTGCTGCGAATTTCAGTCCGCAGCCGTCCCAGAAAATGGCGCTCTCATAGAAGCGCCATCATCTGGAGCTGTATCCAACTCTTCCAACAGCCCTGTAGCCGGGTGGCTTGTTGGGTAATCATGAGTTAATACTGGCTTTGTTTTACTAGCCAGTATTAAGCCAGAGATTCTTAATGTCAGGCACGTTTGACCCGGCCATTAAGAATCTCCAATAAATACACAGACACATTAGAGACTCCATCTTTATTACCCCCTGTCAGCCCTCCACGATCCTGCTCTTCTGTCTTCTTTCTTTCTAGTGTAGTAGTAGTGACGATTGTAGTGAGGATTAGTTTACCCACCTCATCACTTGGGGCTGGGGAACCTCATCCTAACTACAATCATCACTACAAACGGGAAGCAGGGTGCAGATCAGTGCTGGCTGTCAGCGGTAACAGCGGTAAAGGCCCCGTCACACTAAGCAACTTACCAGCGATCCCAGCAACGATAGGGATCGCTGGTAAGTTGCTAGGAGGTTGCTGGTGAGATGTCACACTAGCGACGCTCCAGCGATCCCACCAGCAACCTGACCTGGCAGGGATCGCTGGAGCGTGGCTACACGAGTTGCTGATGAGCTCACCAGCAACCAGTGACCAGCCCCCAGCGCCGCGTGGAAGATGCTGCGCTTGGTAACTAAGGTAAATATCAGGTAACCAACCCGATATTTACCTTGGTTACCAGCGCACGCAGCTACA